>NC_052333.1:8020842-8058342 GCF_016432855.1 Salvelinus namaycush | reverse complement strand
TGAAATCAAATCAAATCAATTCAAACTGTCACATGCACCGAATACAACAAGTGTAGACCTCACCGTGAAATGTTTACTTACAAGAGCTTAACCAACAGTGCAGTTCAAGAAGAGTTAAGAAGATATTTACTAAATAAACTAAAGTAAAAAATAATAAAAAGTAACAGAATAAAATAACAATAACGAGGCTATATACAGGGGGTCAGTGTGCGGGTCAGTGTGCGGGGGTACAGGTTAGTTGAGGTAATTTGTACATGTAGGTAGGGGTGTAGTGACTATGTATAGATAATAAACAGCGAGTAGCAGCAGTGTAGAAACCAAATGGGGGGGTGTCAATGTAAATAGTCGGTGGCCGTTTGATTAATTGTTCAGCAGTCTTATGGCCTGGGGGTAGAAGCTGTTAAGGAGCCGTTTGGTCCTAGACTTGGCGCTTCGGTGCCGCTATGACTTGGGTGACTGGAGTCTCTGACAATTTTTGGGTTATTCCTCTGACACCACCTATTATATAGGTCTTGGATGGCAGGAAGCTTGGCCCCAGCTTGGCCCCTACCCTCTGTAGCGCCATATAGTCAGATGCCGAGCAGTTGCCATACTAGGGGGTGATGCAACCGGTGAGGATGCTCTCGATGGTGCAGCTGTAGAACTTTTGAGGATATGGAGACCCGTGCCAAATCTTTTTAGTCTCCTGGGGGAAAAAGGTGTTGTCGTGCCCTCTTTACGACTGTCTTGGTGTGTTTGGACCATGATAGTTTGTTGGTGATGTGGACACCAAGGAACTTGAAACTCTCGACCCGCTCCACTACAGCCCCGTCGATGCTAATGGGGGCCTGTTCCGCCCGCCTTTTCCTGTAGTCCACGATCAGCTCCTTTGTCTTGCTCACATTGAGGGAGAGGTTGTTGTCCTGTGACCAAACTGCCAGGTCTCTGACCTCCTCCCCATAGGCTGTCTCATCATTGTCAGCGATCAGGCCTACCACTGTTGTGTCGTTGTGTTTGGCCACACAGTCATGTGCCCCTGAGGGGCCCCAGTGTTGAGGATCAGCGTGGCAGATGTGTTGTTCTCTTCCCTTACCACCTGGGGGTGGCCCGTCAGGAAGTCCAGGATCCAGTTGCAGAGGGAGGTGTTTAGTCCCAGGGTCCTTAGCTTAGTGATGAGCTTCGTGGGCACTATGGTGTTGAACTCTGAGCTGTAGTCAATAAACAGCATTCTCACATAGGTGTTCCTTCTGTCCAGGTGGGAAAGGGCAGTGTGGAGTGCGATTGAGATTGCATCATCTGTAGATCTGTTGGGGCGGTATGCGAATTGGAGTGGATCTAGGGTATCCGGGAGGATGCTGTTGATGTGAGCCATGACCAGCCTTTCAAAGCACTTCATGGCTACCGATGTGAGTGCTACGGAAGGGTAATCATTTAGGCAGGTTACCTTTGCTTCCTTGGGCGCAGGGACTATGGTGGTCTGCTTGAAACATATAGGTATTACAGACTCGGTCAGGGAGAGGTTGAAAATGTCAGTGAAGACACTTGCCAGTTGCTTTGAGTACACGTCCTGGTTATCCGTCTGGCCCCACGCCTTTGTGAATGTTGACCTGTTTAAAGGTCTTGCTCACATCGGCTACCGAGAGCGTTATCACACAGTTGTCCAGAACAGCTGTTGCTCTCGTGCATGCTTCAGTGTTGCTTGCCTCGAAGCGAGCATAAAAGGCATTTAGCTCGTCTGGTAGTCTTGTGTCACTGGGCAGCTCGCGTCTGGCTTTCCCTTTGTAGTCCGTAATAGTTTTTCAGCCCTGCCACATCTGACGAGCATCAGAGCCGGTGTAGTAGGATTCAATCTTAATCCTGTATTGACGCTTCGCTTGTTTAATGGTTCGTCTGAGGGCATAGCGGGATTTCTTATAAGCGCCCGGATTAGTGTCCCACTTCTTGAAAGTGGCAGCTCTAGCCTTTAGCTTGATGCGGATGTTGCCTGTAATCCATGGCTTCTGGATGGGATATGCACGTACGGTCATTGTGGAGATGATGTCATCGATGCACTTATTGATGAAGCCGATGACTGAGGTTGTATACTCCTCAATGCCATTGGATGAATTCAGGAACATTTTCCAGTCTGTGCTAGCAATCTGACTACTTCCATATTGAGCGAGTCACTGGTACTTCCTGCTTTAGTTTTTGTTTGTAAGCAAGAATCAGGAGGAGAGAATTAAGGTAAGATTTGCCAAATGGAAAGGGGGGCTTTGTATGCGTCTCTGTGTGTGGAGTAAAGGTGGTGCAGAGTTTTTTTCCCCTCTGGTTGCACATGTGACATGCTGGTAGAAATTAGGTAAAACTGGTTTAAGTTTGCCTGCATTAAAGTCCCCGGCCACAAGGGGCGCCGCTTCTGGAATAGCATTTTCTTGATGGCTTATGGCCTTATAGAGTTGGTTGAATGCGATCTTAGTGCCAGCATCGGTCTGTGGTGGTAAATAGACAGCTACGAATAATATAGATGAGAAGTCTCTTGGTAGTCTCTCATTTTAAACTAGGCAAAAACAGCTCATCTGCGTTTACTACCTGCCTATGCCTGCCTGCCTGGCTGCCTGCCTGCCTGCCTACCTGGTTGTGCCTGCCTGTACTGCCTGGCTTCCTGCTGACAGCTGAGATGCAATAAAGAGATAGTTCACACAAATTAGAAAATTACTTTTGGTTTCCTTACCCTGTAAACAGTCTATGGACAAGGTATGACAGCAATCCATGCCTTGGTTTAGTTTCCCTGGCACTGTTTCCAAATGCTATCCTTTTCAGAGCTGTTTATGGTTGGGTTCGGTCAGAGGGACGCTCCAGGGAGTGCAGAGAGGCTCCTGGGGGTGGAGGATTGTTCCTGGGGGTGAAGGGAGGCACATGGGAGGGGGTGCAGGGAGAGTTCTGCGGGTGGATAGAGACTCCTGGGGGTGTCAGGGAGGCTCCTGAAGGTTGGAGGGAGGAAGTGGTGAAAGGGTTTTCTGTACCACCATACACTGTTTTGAGGGGTAAGGCACTGTGGGACATGGAGCAAAATCTTTGAGAGAAGGGGAAGAGATTGGAAGGAAAGTATGATTTACTTTATGTTTTATGCTGAGTAGCTATATCTCCCTGAGCTAGTCGTTGATGTTATTATCTGTAACCACAACAGAACCTCCCTAAAGGAAAGATAAACCAAAAGTATTGTTGACACGTTTGCAGTACATGTTATTTTTTCACCCAAGCAGAACCTTATCAAATGTTTGACTCTGTAATAGAGATGCCGTTTTTGACACACAAATGACAATGTCTGTCATTGTTCTACCTTTTCTCAATATTGCAGTGTGATATCGCCACTAGCAACTAGTACTGCAGTATTAGACTCAAGGGTTGGAAACGGTTCAGGGAACAGAACCGAAAACCAGAAAATAATGACAGTATTTGAGGAACAGAACCCGAACCGATGATGCATGTCATAACAAGATCCCCAGCACTTCAATGCAAGCTTCCTCCATCCTCTCTCGCTCTGACCTCACCCTCCAAATGTATGTTGGATCTCGCGCCCTACACTGTGACTGGCAGCACAGCGTGTGTGTTTGTCTTTCATTATAATTAAACCATGCTGTTATGGCAAAATACAATTTGCTCCTAATGACTTTCCTATACAGATTAAATTGCTTGCTCAAAATAATGTTTCTGTTCAAAACTAAACATACATTTTGGGTTCCAACCCCTGATTACACTACTGCGTCCCAAATGGCACCCTACTCCCAATATCGTTCACTACTTTTGACCAGCTCCCTATGTGCCCTGGTAAAAAGTAGTGCACAATATAGAGAAAAGGGTGCCATTTGGGTGTGCCCTTTAGGGCACAACCTTTGTAGTATCCAAGGCACAATAGCAGGTAATCTGTTAAGCTGATAGATGTTGACATGGATGTGTTTACCTTTGGAATCCAAGCCATTCTGGTGAACAGTTTCATGTTTTTCTGCATATCATGACCGTTTATGACTTCCTGTACCAAACATTGTTTGGTCGTCAGTATGCACTGAATGTAGCTCTAATGTAACCTCATACATCATGTGAAAACATCCTCCTGGCAAAAGCAGCATCTGAACTGTTTGCTTTGCAACAGGCAACACTAGGCTACATGTTGTACATTTAAACAAGCATCCATTACCCCAAACCCAGAGCAAACAGCTGACACGCATGCTAATAACTAATTATGAATTACGCTGGATTTATTTACCTGGAAAAGCTATTAGCCTCCTAAGACCTCAAATCCCCCATCAGTGCACTGCTTTGCTATCACATTGGGTCTGGTATTAGTGAGGGGGAGGGTCAGGAGAGGAGGGTGTATGTGTGTGTTTGCGTGTGTGCATGTGTGTGGGGATGTGTGGTTGTGGCGTTGGGCGGGGACAGGGGGTTTGGTAGTTCTATGAGACGTGACAGTTTGCTAGCTGCAGGTCTGGCCCCGACGTGCCAAAAGGTGTCAGCCCGAGCCAAGCCAGCCCCTGACAGGGCTATTAACTCTGATCTGTATTCCTGCCGCCTCCCTGACTGAGGTAAAGCCAGGCGAAGCGAGGCAAGTTGGGGCTGGGGGGGGGGGGGGGGGGGGGGTTAGAAATCTTAAACACCATAGTGATTTCATTCCCCACTCCGAGCTCGTAATGAATGATTATTTCCCTGACAGAACAGTCTTGTCAAAAACCCTTTGGTATCGATTTCCTAACGCCAATGCTAAATGCGGCCCAAAACTCATGACCACTTAACACCTCTGCCTTGCAACGAGCCCTCCCTCTCTTCTGGTTCCCCAGAAACTTTGATGGCGGGGGAGGGGGAACAGGAAAGAGAGCTGGAGAAAAGACAAGAGGCCCCACTCGGAGAGGGATCAATTTGCAGCTAATCACTCCTCCCTGCTTGGCTGGATTAAGGTGAGGCCCGTCGTGCTTTGGCGCCTGGGGAGCGGGGAGGGGGGGTTGCTGGCTGGCTGGGAAGGAAACCGCCACGTCCTTGTATCCTCCCTGTACCTCCACCGTCCACCCTCACCTCTGACCTCTGTGTGAAGCGGTTGCTTCCTATATCCGTCACATACTGACAGCATCATGGCATTCTCATTCTACATCAGGTGTTAGGCTCCATGATTTCTTTATTTTTCTTTGGATCTCTCTCTCTCTCTCTCTCTCTCTCTCTCCTCTCCTCTCCTCTCCTCTCCTCTCCTCTCCTCTCCTCTCCTCTCCTCTCCTCTCCTCTCCTCTCCTCTCCTCTCCTCTCCTCTCCTCTCCTCTCCTCTGGTTCCCCAGAAACTTTGATGGCGGGGGAGGGGGAACAGGAAAGAGAGCTGGAGAAAAGACAAGAGGCCCCACTCGGAGAGGGATCAATTTGCAGCTAATCACTCCTCCCTGCTTGGCTGGATTAAGGTGAGGCCCGTCGTGCTTTGGCGCCTGGGGAGCGGGGAGGGGGGGTTGCTGGCTGGCTGGGAAGGAAACCGCCACGTCCTTGTATCCTCCCTGTACCTCCACCGTCCACCCTCACCTCTGACCTCTGTGTGAAGCGGTTGCTTCCTATATCCGTCACATACTGACAGCATCATGGCATTCTCATTCTACATCAGGTGTTAGGCTCCATGATTTCTTTATTTTTCTTTGGATCTCTCTCTCTCTCTCTCTCTTCTCTCCTCTCCTCTCCTCTCCTCTCCTCTCCTCTCCTCTCCTCTCCTCTCCTCTCCTCTCCTCTCCTCTCCTCTCCTCTCTCTCTCTTTCTCTCTTTCTATCTCCTCCTTCTCTCTCTCGCGCTCTCTCTCTCTCCCTCTCTCTGTCTCTCCCTCTCTCTCTCTCCTCTATCTCCCCCCCTCTCTCCCTCTCTCTCAGGCTTTCTGAAATGTATGTATCTTTCCTTTTCACTCTCAATCTTTCTCTCCCCCTTCATCTCTTTCGTTCTCTCCTCTATTGCACATGAACACTTTTCTGCTTCCCACCTACTCCTCTCCTGTTCTTGTTGTCATTTAAAGGTGGCTGCATGTACTTCTCTCTGAGATGTGCACTAATGATACACAGAATGTCCTCCATAAATAGCCTATCAGATCCAGCATGTCTTTACTGTCCAAGAAACCTGTCTACAGCAGAATGTCTACACACTAATTAACAGCATATAACAATGGCTTGGTGAGGAGAAAAGAAAACATAAAAAAGAGAGACAGACGGAGTGGTGTGTGACTTTGTAGATAAACAGACGCACACACACACATACACACCAACACGCACGCACACACACACGCACACACATTAAGTCTGATCTTTATCTCAATTATTTTGATTTCACACACGCAGTCGAGATTTTGACAGATGAAAGGGGAGAGTGTTTCACTTCAGGACCTTTCCGCTACTCCAGTCCGCTATCTGAACGTACATCTCCCGTTTCCAAAATGGCACCGTAAATATTTGATGTCTTTGCAGCTCATCTCTGTGACTCATCCTTGGGCTGCACAGAGTGTTTTGTACACAGTCAACCAGCAAGTCAGACTGAATGTAGATGGATAAAGCACTTCACTACACGCACCCCCTTCAGACCAAGTGCTGAGAGTTCTGTACTGTTAGAGAGCTGTAGTCTACCGCAGGTAAACTCAGCATGTCACGCCCTGACCTTAGAGAGACTTTTTTATGTCTCTATTTGGTTTGGTCAGGGTGTGACTTGGGTGGGCATTCTATGTTCTTTATTTCTATGATTTGTGTTTCTATGTTTTGGCCGGGTATGGTTCTCAATCAGGGACAGCTGTCTATCGTTGTCTCTGATTGGGAATCATACTTAGGCAGCATGTTTTGCCACCTTAGGTTGTGGGATGTTATTTTTGTTAGCTCTGTGTAGCCTTCAGAACGTGACGTTCGTTGTTTTTGTTGTTGTTTTGTTTGGTGTTCGGTTTTAACAAAGAAGCCTGAACACGTACCACGCTGCACCTTGGTCTCATCCTTCCGACGGGCGTTACACAGCATTTATAGATTAGGAGTGAGATCAGGTGCTACAATTAATGTGCATGTTCAGTCTCGGTCTTGGGTGTTCACATACTCAGTCATGCAGGTACGGACAGGTGGCAGTAAAACTGGAGGCACTGTAAGATAACCGTGTATCAAAGTTGTGTCTGCGCAGCCAGCGTTCCTTATTTGTGCAGTGAGAAAATCAATCTGTACCTGCATTTGCCTCTAAATGATACTCTTCTCCCTATATACACTCGGAGAAAAAGGTGCTATCTACAACTTTAAAGGGTTCTCCGGCTGTCCCCATAGGAGAACCCTTTGAAGAACAATTTCTTGGTTGCAGGTAGAACCCTTAAGGGTTCCATGTAGAACCCTTTCTACAAACGGTTCTACATGTAACCCAAAAGGGTTCTACTTGGAACCAAAAAGGGTTCCACTTGGAACCAAAAAGGATTCTCCTATGGGGACAGCCGGAGAACCCTTTTCTAAGAGTGTAGCGCCCCTATGGGTTGAAGGAGGGGGGGGGGGGGGGTTGTTGGGATGGATATATGTACTTCTGTAAAGAACTGTGTACATGGGGAAAAAGGATTCAAAGTCAAAATGTAGTGAAGTGTTCATGAGTATTCTATTATTTTGTCCTTGCACCATACATTACAAACGGTACTGACATCTGTAAATACACACAAACGGTACAGGCATCTGTAAACACACACAAAAGGTACTGACATCTGTAAATACACACAAACGGTACAGGCATCTGTAAACACACGTACGTTTCCACAAGTAAAGAATACAGAGAGATCATTGCATACATCTGTGTTCCACCTCTATATCCACCTCTCTATTCAACTCTATATCCACCTCTATATCCACCTCTCTATCCACCTCTATATCCACCTCTCTATCCACCTCTATATCCACCTCTCTATCCACCTCTATATCCACCTCTCTATCCACCTCTATATCCACCTCTCTATTCAACTCTATATCCACCTCTACATCCATCTCTCTATCCACCTCTATATCCACCTCTCTATTCAACTCTATATCCACCTCTCTATATCCACCTCTCTATTCAACTCTATATCCACCTCTCTATATCCACCTATATATCCACCTCTATATCCACCTCTATATCCACCTCTATATCCACCTCTATATCCACCTCTCTATTCAACTCTATATCCACCTCTATATCCACCTCTCTATTCAACTCTATATCCACCTCTATATCCACCTCTCTATTCAACTCTATATCCACCTCTCTATATCCACCTCTCTATTCAACTCTATATCCACCTCTCTATATCCACCTATATCCACCTCTATATCCACCTCTATATCCCACTCTATATCCACCTCTATATCCACCTCTATATCCACCTCTATATCCAACTCTATATCCACCGCTCTATATCCACCTCTATATCCACCTCTATATCCACCTCTATATCCACCTCTCTATATCCACCTCTATATCCACCTCTCTATATCCACCTCTATATCCACCTCTCTATTCAACTCTATATACCTCTCTATATCCACCTCTCCTCTATATCCATCTCCATATCCAACTCTATATATCCACCTCTCTATATCCAACTCTCTATATCCTCCTCTCTATATCCACTCTATATCCACCTCTCCTCTATATCCACCTCCATATCCACCTCTACATCCACCTCTATATCCACCTCCATATCCACCTCTCCTCTATATCCACCTCTAAATCCACCTCCATATCCACCTCTCCTCTATATCCACCTCTATATCCAACTCTATATCCACTTCTCTATGTCCACCTCTATATCCACCTCCATATCCACCTCCATATCCACCTCTATATCCACCCCTCTCTATATCCACCTCTCCTCTATATCCACCTCTATATCCAACTCTATATCCACTTCTCTATGTCCACCTCTATATCCACCTCCATATCCACCTCCATATCCACCTCTATATCCATCCCTCTCTATATCCACCTCTCCTCTATATCCACCTCTATATCCAACTCTATATCCACTTCTCTATGTCCACCTCTCCATCCACCTCTATATCCACCTCTATATCCACCCCTCTCTATATCCACCTCTTCTCTACATCCACCTCTATATCCACCTCTGTATCCACCTCTCCTCTATACCCACCTCTCTATCCACCTCTCCTCTATATCCACCTCTCCTCTATATCCACCTCCATATCCACCTCTATATCCACCTCTCCTCTATATCCACCTCCATATCCACCTCCATATCCACCTCTATATCCACCTCTATATCCACCTCTATATCCACCTCTCTATTCTCCTCTACATCCACCTCTCTATCCACCTCTACATCCACCTCTCTATCCTCCTCTACATCCATCTCTCTATTCTCCTCTACATCCACCTCTCTATCCACCTCTACATCCACCTCTCTATCCTCCTCTACATCCATCTCTCTATCCACCTCTACATCCACCTCTCTATCCTCCTCTACATCCACCTCTCTATCCTCCTCTACATCCACCTCTCTATCCTCCTCTACATCCACCTCTCTATCCACCTCTACATCCACCTCTCTATCCTCCTCTACATCCATCTCTCTATCCACCTCTACATCCACCTCTCTATCCTCCTCTACATCCACCTCTATATCCAACTCTATATCCACCTCTACACCCAGCTCTCTATCCACTTCTATATCCACCTCTTTATCCATCTCTCCTCTATATCCACCTCTCTTTCAACCTCTATATCCAGCTCTCTATCCCCCTCTCTTTCAACCTCTATATCCACCTCTATATCCACCTCTACATCCAGCTCTCTATCCACTTCTATATCCACCTCTTTATCCAGCTCTCCTCTACATCCACCTCTCTTTCAACCTCTATATCCACCTCTATATCCACCTGTCTTTAGATACAGTGTGGGTTGGTCTTTAGATACGGTATCTTTAGATACAGTGTCTTTAGATACAGTGTGTTGATCTTTAAATACAGTGTCTTTAAATACAGTGTGGGTTGGTCCTTAAATACAGTGTCTTTAGATACAGTGTGGGTTGATCTTTAAATACAGTGTCTTTAGATACAGTGGGTTGATCTTTAAATACAGTGTCTTTAGATACAGTGTCTTTAGATACAGTGTCTTTAGATACAGTGGGTTGATCTTTAAATACAGTGTCTTTAGATACAGTGTCTTTAGATACAGTGTCTTTAGATACAGTGTGTTGATCTTTAAATACAGTGTCTTTAGATACAGTGTGAGTTGGTCTTTAGATACAGTGTCTTTAGAAACAGTGTGAGTTGGTCTTTAGATACAGTGTGAGTTGGTCTTTAGATACAGTGTCTTTAGAAACAGTGTGAGTTGGTCTTTAGATACAGTGTGAGTTGGTCTTTAGATACAGTGTCTTTAGAAACAGTGTGAGTTGGTCTTTAGATACAGTGTCTTTAGAAACAGTGTGAGTTGGTCTTTAGATACAGTGTCTTTAGATACAGTGTGAGTTGGTCTTTAGATACAGTGTGAGTTGGTCTTTAGATACAGTGTCTTTAGAAACAGTGTGAGTTGGTCTTTAGATGCAGTTTATTCATATTCAGTGTGGGTTGATCTTAAGATACAATGTCTTTAGAGACAGTGTCTTTAGATACAGTGTTTTTAGATACAGTGTCTTTAGATACAGTGTCTTTAGATACAGTGTCTTTAGATAGTGTTTTTAGATACAGTGTCTTTAGATACAGTGTGGGTTGGTCTTTAGATACAGTGTCTTTAGATACAGTGTTTTTAGATACAGTGTCTTTAGATACAGTGTGGGTTGGTCTTTAGATACAGTGTCTTTAAATACAGTGTCTTTAGATACAGTGTGTTTAGATACATTGTGGGTTGATCTTTAAATACAGTGTCTTTAGATACAGTGTGAGTTGGTCTTTAGATACAGTGTCTTTAGAAACAGTGTGAGTTGGTCTTTAGATACAGTGTCTTTAGATACAGTGTGAGTTGGTCTTTAGATACAGTGTCTTTAGAAACAGTGTGAGTTGGTCTTTAAATACAGTGTCTTTAGATACAGTGTGGGTTGATCTTTAAATACAGTGTCTTTAGATACAGTGTGAGTTGGTCTTTAGATACAGTGTGAGTTGGTCTTTAGATACAGTGTCTTTAGAAACAGTGTGAGTTGGTCTTTAGATACAGTGTGAGTTGGTCTTTAGATACAGTGTCTTTAGAAACAGTGTGAGTTGGTCTTTAGATACAGTGTGAGTTGGTCTTTAGATACAGTGTCTTTAGAAACAGTGTGAGTTGGTCTTTAGATACAGTGTCTTTAGATACAGTGTGAGTTGGTCTTTAGATACAGTGTGAGTTGGTCTTTAGATACAGTGTCTTTAGAAACAGTGTGAGTTGGTCTTTAGATGCAGTTTATTCATTTTCAGTGTGGGTTGATCTTAAGATACAATATCTTTAGAGACAGTGTCTTTAGATACAGTGTTTTTAGATACAGTGTCTTTAGATACAGTGTCTTTAGATACAGTGTCTTTAGATAGTGTTTTTAGATACAGTGTCTTTAGATACAGTGTGGGTTGGTCTTTAGATACAGTGTCTTTAGATACAGTGTTTTTAGATACAGTGTCTTTAGATACAGTGTGGGTTGGTCTTTAGATACAGTGTCTTTAAATACAGTGTCTTTAGATACAGTGTGTTTAGATACATTGTGGGTTGATCTTTAAATACAGTGTCTTTAGATACAGTGTGAGTTGGTCTTTAGATACAGTGTCTTTAGAAACAGTGTGAGTTGGTCTTTAGATACAGTGTCTTTAGATACAGTGTGAGTTGGTCTTTAGATACAGTGTCTTTAGAAACAGTGTGAGTTGGTCTTTAAATACAGTGTCTTTAGATACAGTGTGGGTTGATCTTTAAATACAGTGTCTTTAGATACAGTGTGAGTTGGTCTTTAGATACAGTGTGAGTTGGTCTTTAGATACAGTGTCTTTAGAAACAGTGTGAGTTGGTCTTTAGATACAGTGTGAGTTGGTCTTTAGATACAGTGTCTTTAGATACAGTGTGAGTTGGTCTTTAGATACAGTGTGAGTTGGTCTTTAGATACAGTGTCTTTAGAAACAGTGTGAGTTGGTCTTTAGATACAGTGTCTTTAGATACAGTGTGAGTTGGTCTTTAGATACAGTGTGAGTTGGTCTTTAGATACAGTGTCTTTAGAAACAGTGTGAGTTGGTCTTTAGATACAGTGTCTTTAGATACAGTGTGAGTTGGTCTTTAGATACAGTGTGAGTTGATCTTTACATACAGTGTCTTTCGAAACAGTCTGGGTTGGTCTTTAGATGCAGTTTATTCATATTCAGTGTGGGTTGATCTTAAGATACAATGTCTTTAGAGACAGTGTTTTTAGAGACAGTGTGAGTTGGTCTTTAGATACAGTGTCTTTAGATACAGTGTGAGTTGGTCTTTAGATACAGTGTGAGTTGGTCTTTAGATACAGTGTCTTTAGAAACAGTGTGAGTTGGTCTTTAGATACAGTGTCTTTAGATACAGTGTGAGTTGGTCTTTAGATACAGTGCGAGTTGATCTTTACATACAGTGTCTTTCGAAACAGTCTGGGTTGGTCTTTAGATGCAGTTTATTCATATTCAGTGTGGGTTGATCTTAAGATACAATGTCTTTAGAGACAGTGTTTTTAGAGACAGTGTCTTTAGATACAGTGTTTTTAGATACAGTGTTTTTAGATAGTGTTTTCAGATACAGTGTCTTTAGATACAGTGTCTTTAGATACAGTGTTTTCAGATACAGTGTCTTTAGATACAGTGTCTTTAGATACAGTGTTTTTAGATACAGTGTCTTTAGATACAGTGTCTTTAGATACAGTGTCTTTAGATACAGTGTCTTTAGATACAGTGTCTTTAGATACAGTGTTTTTAGATACAGTGTGGGTTGGTCTTTAGATACAGTGTCTTTAGATACAGTGTTTTTAGATACAGTGTCTTTAGATACAGTGTCTTTAGATACAGTGTCTTTAGATACAGTGTTTTTAGATACAGTGAGTTTAGATACAGTGTGGGTTGGTCTTTAGATACATTTCAAATGTCATCTGGTTATATCCAGTGTTGTAACAATGTGGAAATAGTTCATGAACAAAAATACATTTGGGTTGTATTTACAATGGTATTTGTTCTCCACTGGTTGCCCTTTTCTTGTGGCAACAGGTTTCAAATCTTGCTGTTGTGATGGCACACTGGGATTTCACCTAATTGATATGAGATTTTATCAAAATTAACAACTATGTCTTTTTGTATTCCAATGAAAGTACAACGAGAAGAATTCCCCCCCAAAAATAAGCAAAAATTGAATGAATCTCGACACAATAAATTAAATAAATATTTACTAGTTCAGTTGTTAGTCTGTGAAATATAACAATTGAGAAATAGTCCACAGAGGAAAACCCCCAAATATATAAGTATTCCTTTCAGAAACAGCCTTTCACTCTGTGTTTCATCGAAGCTAAGCCTAACCCGCCCTGAGTTTTATCTGGAAGGAGACGCACAGATCTAACAGACTGGCTGAAATTAAGATCTGGACTTTTCCATCCAGATAAAACTCAGGGCAGGGAGGTTTAGTTGAAAATGCCACCTCAGAGCCGGTTTATGGCCCTTATGATAGACCAACTCCTGCTATCCTGCCCTTTAGAGACTTGGCACTGTAGTAAATAGAGACAAAGTGAATACAAGCAGTCAGAACATAAAAGGCTTGGGTTAACAGTAAAACATAAAAGGCTTGAGTTAACAGTAAAACAATCTATTTCTGCTTTCTCACTATCAGCGTTAGGGTCTAGCTCAAATAAACTTCATAGATCCAGGGAATGATGTGTAATACAACTAACTTGTCAAATTCCTGAAATGGAATTTCAATCCCATCTTTTGGGAGTCTATTAAGTCAACCCAATAAATCAATGTTCTCCATCTATGATAAACAAGTGAAGTAAGAATTGACCATTCCATGGTGCTCCAGTAGGTGGGTCTGGTACCTGTGGCCACACCCTCATATTTCAGGGGGAGTGGCCAGGCCTAAAGGCTGGTATCCTGGGAAGAACAAAGAATGAATTAAAGCTATGTAATTGGAGTGACCTCTCTCTCTCTATCCTTGTCTCTCTCTCTCTCTCCATCCTTCTCTCTCTCTCCATCCTTCTCTCTCTCTCCATCCTTGTCTCTCTCTCTCTCTATTCTTCTCTCTCTCTATCCTTGTCTCTCTCTCTCTATCCTTGTCTCTCTCTCTCTATCCTTCTCCCTCTCTCTCTATCCTTGTCTCTCTCTCTCTCTATCTTTGTCTCTCTCTCTCTCTCCATCCTTGTCTCTCTTTCTCTCTCTCCATCCTTGTCTCTCTCTCTCTATCCTTTCTCTCTCTCTCTATAATTGTCTCTCTTTCTCTCTATCATTCTCTCTCTCTCTCTCTCTATCCTTGTCTATCTCACTCTCTCTCTACCCTTGTCTCTCTCTCTCTATCCTTATCTCTCTCTCTACATTCTTATCTCTCTCTCTCTCTATCCTTATCTCTCTCTCTATCCTTATCTCTCTCTTTCTCTCTCTCCCTCTCTCTCTCAGCCTGAGATAGATTGTTAAACCCCAAACTCCATGACTGTGCATGAATGTATCCAAGACTGTATCCATGACTGTTTCCATGACCGTATCCAAGACTGTATCCATGACTGTTTCCAAGACCGTATCCAAGACTGTATCCATGACTGTTTCCAAGACCGTATCCAAGACTGTTTCCAAGACCGTATCCAAGACCGTATCCATGACTGTATCCTAGACCGTATCCATAACCTTATCCAAGACTGTATCCATGACTGTATCCAAGACCGTATCCAAGACCGTATCCAAGACCGTATCCAAGACCGTATCCAAGACCGTATCCATAACCTTATCCAAGACTGTATCCATGACTGTATCCTAGACTGTATCCATGACCGTATCCAACACTGTTTCCATGACCGTATCCAAGACCGTATCCATGACCGTATCCAAGACCGTATCCATGACTGTATCCTAGACCGTATCCATGACCGTATCCAAGACCGTATCCATGACCGTATCCAAGACCGTATCCATGACCGTATCCAAGACCGTATCCATGACTGTATCCTAGACCGTATCCATGACCGTATCCAAGACCGTATCCATGACTGTATCCTAGACTGTTTCCATGACCGTATCCAAGACCGTATCCATGACTGTATCCTAGACCGTTTCCATGACCGTATCCATAACCGTATCCAAGACCGTATCCATGACTGTATCCTAGACTGTTTCCATGACCGTATCCATAACCGTATCCAAGACCGTATCCATGACTGTATCCATAACCTTATCCAAGACTGTTTCCATGACCGTATCCAAGACCGTATCCATGATGTAGCAGCACCAGAGATGGGGGAGAAATTGATGGAGCTGGTTATGGAGGAATGCAATCAACATTATGATATGTGTGTGTGTGTTGTGTGTGTGCGTGTGCAAGTGTTTGTGTGTTCGCGTACATGCGTTTATGCGTGCGTGTATTTCTATGTTGGCATGTGTTTTTGTGTGTGTGTGTGTGTGTGTGTGTCTAAATGCGTGTTTGTGTTCCATATCATGTATTAAATACTGTATGTACGTAGTTGTGACTCCGTCTCTGTACGTGGGTGCTTGTGTGAACGCAGAACATACCAAATGGGTAAGCAGTCTCACCAGGACATCTGTCATTCTGTAAGTGAATTATTTGCAATCTGTTTTGCTCTGTTCCTGTGAGGAGAATTCTTTTAGCAGTTATTTGAAGCTCTCAGGAGCCTTCTGCTTGAATCCTCGTTATGGACCACCTGTTCCATCTGCTCCTCACTCCATTGTCATAATTTCACACAGAACATAACTCCAGGAGGAGAAGAGAGGACAGGAGGAAGAGAGGATGGGAGGAAGAGAGGACGAGAGGAAGAGAGGACGGGAGGGAGCTTCTCTTCTATCTGATAGTGTGTTATGGTAATGTTATTCAAACACTTGTTTGAAGTGATTATTCAAGGCATTAATTGCTTTGTTATCCTGACTTGCTGTCTATCTATCCTATGCTTTCTTCTTAGTGTAAGAAAGTAGAAGCTTTGTGCTAGTATATTCATATGTGTTACGTGCATTTTAAACTGTGTTGTCTACAGTAAGTGTGCACAGCGACACAGTCTTCCCACATCCACTGAAACCATGTGATAACAGGGTTAGAGGCACACATTAAGAGGCATTACTGATGAGCCATACAATAATTTATGCATGCAGCAAAGTATAAAAGAGACACACTGAGTGTGTTGTCTTTGAAACGTATGCTAGAGATATATAAATATGTAGAACGTATGCACACGCGACTGTAAGTCTCTTTGGATTTAAACATTTTTGCTAAATGGCATATATAATTATATTATATATAAATCCTCTGGTGTTTATAATGCCTCAGCATGCCTCTCTATTCTGCTGCATTACAGTATAGTACAGTAAAGTACAGTAATCCTTCATTTTACAGCCTGGTAAGTACTACGTATTTACATTGTAGTTATTTGGAAACAAAAGGTACTTACAAGGTAACTATTTCTAGTCCTAAAGGTAAGTACTAAGAAACAAACCAACTTTTGTTACCAAGTAATTACTACGTAAATACCTACTATTTACCCTACAGTACTATGGTGATTATAGTCACGCCGGTTGGCACGACTATAGTAGAGATTAATTTAAGCTCAATGTTAAATTCAAATCTCCCTACCATCATATCTAAGCCAAGATGACACCGACGTCGAATCAACTTGATTTGAGGTACACATCACACTCCCCGTGTCACGCCCTGACCTTAGAGGGCCTTTTTATTCTCTATTTTGGTTAGGTCAGGGTGTGACTAGGGTGGGTACTCTACTTTTTGTATTTCTATGTTGGCCTGGTATGGTTCCCAATCAGAGGCAGCTGTCTATCGTTGTCTCTGAGTGGGGATCATATTTAAGCAGCCTTTTCCCCACTGTGGTTGTGGGATCTTGTTTTTGTATTGTAGCCTTTTTGCACTAGAAAGATGCACGTTCGTTTTGTTACTCTTCATTGTTTTGTTGCTGGTTCACATTAATAAACATGATGAACGCCTTCCACGCTGCACCTTGGTCCAATCCTTCCAACAACGATCATTACAGAAGATCCCACAACCCCAGGACCAAGCAGCGTGCCCAGGAGGAGCAGGGGTCCTGGGCCTGGGAGGAAAGCCAGGAGTGGAGGACATCCTGGACATGGGACGAAATCATGGCAGACAGAAGCCTGCCATGGAAACAGACGGAGGCAGCGAAGGAGCAACAATGACGACACCGGGGTTCGCGGCCACGACGGAAGCCCGAGAGGCAGCTTCAAAAAAAAAATTGGGGGGGAAAAACACGGGGTGGTCAGCGGAGCCAAGGTGTGAACCAGAGCCAGTCCACACGGGGTGGTCGGCGGAGCCAAGGTGTGAACCAGAGCCAGTCCACACGGGGTGGTTGGCGGAGCCGAGGGGTGAACCAGAGCCAGTCTGGGAGAGGAAGGTGAACTTGGAGGGGAGTGAAGGGAGTGAATCAGAGACAGTCAGTGAATTGATGGGGAAATTGAAGGAGAGAGTTATGAGAGAGCTGTTGTGTTGGTGCATGAGGCACGACATTCGCCCTAAGGAGCATGTCCTCAGTTTAATGCCACCTGAGTCAGCTCTCCGTACTCGTCCTGAGGAGCGTGCTAGCCGTCTGGTGAAGACTGTGCCGGCCCCACACACCAGGTCTCCAGTACGCCTCCCCAGCCCTGCACGTCCTGTGCCAGCTCTCCACACTCGCTTTGAGGAGCGTGTTATCGTTCCGGTACAATGTGTGCCGGATCTACGCACCGTGTCTCCAGTGCGCCTCCACAGCCCGGTAAGTCCTGTGCCAGCTCCCCGCACTTGCCGTGCGAAGGTTGTCATCTGTCCAGGACACGTTGTGCCAGCTCTACGCTCCAGACCTCCAGTGTGCCTCCACAGCCCGGTACGTCCTGTGCCGGCTCCACGCTCCAGGCCTCCTGTGCGTCTTCCCAGCCCGATAAGTCCTGTGCCGGCTCCACGCTCCAGGCCTCCTGTGTGTCTCCCCAGCCCGGTACGTCCTGTGCCGGCTCCACGCACCCGGCCTCCAGTGCGTTTACCCAGCCCGGTACGCCCTGTGCCTGCTCCACGCACCAGGCCTCCTGTGCGTCTCCCCAGCCCGGTACGTCCTGTGCCAGCTCCACGCACCAGGCCTCCAGCGACGGTCTGCAGTCCAGAGCCTCCAGCGACGGTCTGCGGTCCAGATACTCCAGCGACGGTCTGCAGTCCTGAGCCTCCTGCGACGGTCTGCAGTCTGGAGCTTCCAGTGACGGTTCCCAGTCCGGAGCCTCCAGTGACGATCCATAGTCCGGAGCCTCCTGCGACGGTCTGCACCTTGGTCCAATACTTCCAACAACGATCGTTACACCCCGCCTCTCGTCATGAGCTGTCCGGCCGTTACCGAGAACCACATACTGGATTTTTAACAGGGTTGCCAGCAATAGGAAAAAAAAATATTGCCCAGACCTAGCTCAATATACAGTTGAAGTCGGAAGTTTACATACACTTGTTAACAAACTATAGTTTTGGCAAGTCAGTTAGGACAGCTACTTTGTGCATGACACAAGTAATTTTTCCAACAATTGTTTACAAACAGATTATTTCACTTATAATTCACTGTATCACAATTCCAGTGGGTAAGAAGTTTACATACACTAAGTTGACTGTGCCTTTAAACAGCTTGGAAAATTCCAGAAAATTATGTCAATGCTTTAGAAGCTTCTGATAGGCTAAATTACATAATTTGAGTCAATTGGAGGTGTACCTGTGGATGTATTTCAAGGCCTACCTTCAAACTCAGTGCCTCTTTGCTTGACATCATGGGAAAATCTAAAGAAATCAGCCTCAGAATTTTTTTTGTAGACCTCCACAAGTCTGGTTCATCCTTGGGACCAATTTCCAAATGCCTGACAGTACCACATTTGTCTGTACAAGCAATAGTACCCAAGTATAAACACCATGGGACCACGCAGCCATCATTCCGCTCAGGAAGGAGACGAGTTCTGCCTCCTAGAGATGAACGTACCTTGGTGTGAAAAGTGCAAATCAATCCCAGACCAACAGCAAAGGACCTTGTGAAGATGCTGGAGGAAACAGGTACAAAAGTATCTATATCCACAGTAAAACGAGTCCTATATCGACATAACCTGAAAGGCCGCTCAGCAAGGAAGAAGCCACTGCTCAAAACCACCATAAAAAAGCCAGACTACGGTTTGCAACTGCACATGGGGACAAAGATCGTACTTTTTGGAGAAATGTCCTCTGGACTGATGAAACAAAAATGGAACTGTTTGGCCATAATGACCATTGTTATGTTTGGAGGAAAAAGGGGGAGGCTTGCAAGCCGAAGAACACCATCCCAACCGTGAAGCACGGGGGTGGCAGCATCATGTTCCGTACCTCCGTACCTTCAGGCTCTGATCAGGCCCTACACCCAAACAAGGGCACTGCGTTCATCCACCTCTGGCCTGCTCGCCTCCCTACCTCTGAGGAAGTACAGTTCCCGCTCAGCCCAGTCAAAACTGTTCGCTGCTCTGGCACCCCAATGGTGGAACAAACTCCCTCACGACGCCAGGTCAGCGGAGTCAATCACCACCTTCCGGAGACACCTGAAACCCCACCTCTTTAAGGAATACCTAGGATAGGATAAAGTAATCCTTCTAACCCCCCCCCCCCCCTTAAAAGATTTAGATGCACTATTGTAAAGTGGTTGTTCCACTGGATATCATAAGGTGAATGCACCAATTTGTAAGTCGCTCTGGATAAGAGTGTCTGCTAAATGACTTAAATGTAAATGTAATGTTGTGAGGGTGCTTTGCTGCAGGAGGGACTGGTGCACTTCACAAAATAGTTGGCATCATGAGGCAGGTAAATTATGTGGATATATTGAAGCAGCAGCTCAAGACATCAGTCAGGAAGTTAAAGCTTGGTCGCAAATGTGTCTTCAAAATGGACAATGACCCCAAACATACTTCCGAAGTTGTGGCAAAATGACTTAAGGACAACAAAGTCAAGGTATTGGAGTGGCCATCACAAAGCCCTGACCTCAATCCTATAGAAAATTTGTGGGCAGAACTGAAAAAGCGTGTGCGAGCAAGGAGGCCTACAAACCTGACTCAGTTACACCAGCTCTGTCAGGAGGAATGGGCCAAAATTCACCAAACTTATTGTGGAAAGCTTGTGGAAGGCTACCCGAAATGTTTAACCCAAGTTAAACAATTTAAAGGCAGTGCTACCAAATACTAATTGAGTGTATGTAAACTTCTGACCCACTGGGAATGTGATGAAAGAAATAAAAGCTGAAATAAATCATTCTCTCCACTATTATTCTGACATTTCACATTCTTAAAATAAAGTGGTGATCCTAACTAACCTAAGACAGGGCATTTTTACTCAGATTAAATGTCAGGAATTGTGAAAAACTGAGTTTAAATGTATTTGGCTAAGGTGTATGGACACTTCCGACTTCAACTGTATATATTTCTACGCCTCAGATAAGAAAGAGACTACAGCTTCCATAAAGTGGACTGAATATGTTTGTAGGGGCAACAGTTTTGATTAAATGTATAGCATATCACTCTCACGTGCTGTTTTCTGTCAATTAAGAAACAACAATGTGCTACCTTTTTGTAGCATTTCTGACAATGCTAACATACGTTTTTAGCCGAAGCTCACAGTTCTAACACCAGGTTGGTAGCTCAGCAACAACACAGTTGCTTGCACCACGCTGTCAGTCATAAAATCAATCCTAGGCTACTGTATTTAGCTAGCTATATATGGTGGTATTCAAGCTGAGGAATCATAAATGCAAACAGATATTTTGATTAGCTAGGTAGCTAGCTAATGTTCACTAATGTTAGGTTACTTGTCCAAAGTCCAGCAGCTAGCCTCTGTAGCAGCTAACACCAGTCAGCTGAAACCTAGCTAACTAACAAACAGGCAAAGAATGGTAGGTAGCCAATGAATGTGGTTTTGTTTTGATTAGTTAGGTAGCTAAGTTTCCAACAAGCTAATGTAATGTTATAAGAGTCAGATGAGAGCTAACGTTGGCTAGGTAGCTAACCAACAAGCGAGGAAAGCTTGCTATAATTTGCCAAGTAAGGTTTTTCATATGAGACTGAAGTCATCATGTGTAAACTGCTGACCTAGACACTTGCATGTAATCAGAGCACAAACAAATACACAAAAATAAGCTAGCGAATATCCTTGGCTGCTACGATAGCCAGTTAAAGTTAACTTGGTAACGCTAGCCAATGTAAGACTGTAACGTTAGCTAACACGTAAGACCAGTTCATGCACCACAATATATCCTACTTTCTTACACAAAACATAGCTCGCTAACATTAGGTAGAGCCCACCTAGCTAGTTTTGCAATGCCCATTGCATGCATTGTAAGGTCGCTAGTTAGCAGTGTGACAGTTTCCCAGAGTTTTGCGTTGGCTTTGATCCTGCTTTGAACCTATTTAGCTAGCTATGTTTTGTGGAAGAATGTAGCTTTGATATATTATCAACATTGAGTTGTGGTAGAAATACAAATACAAACACACGTTCTATAGACCCCTCTATATATATATGAGTGACTGTGTCCAACACACTACCACCTGTTATTATGTTGCACACCTGCTGACCAAAAAAGGATGCGAATATAACACATATATATTTTCTCAGTGACATACATTATATTGGTAAAACAAAGGTCAAAATAAATTACAATTTAAAACGGCAAAGAACAAGCAAGTACCACATAAATTACTACAAGACAAAACAGCTCACTTAATCAAGCCTGATGGTCTTGTAAGTACAAAAACAAAGCTTGCTTTCATATAATAAAAAATATAGAGAAAGTAGTGGAATGGGATAATATCTTAGTGTGGTGTGTGAGGAATCCAATACTTTACCTTTTATGCGGAGGTAATGTGGGAGCACCTCCTCTAGGAGTATGAATACATTTTTTTGAGAAGGCTTGAATCCTAAGCAAACTGTATACACAATGTTTGAAGTAAAATAGACCAACATAGCTACTGTAGTAGTTCAAAGCTGTGTTTTGGAAAACCTTGGTAGAGCATGGGGGGAGTAGACATTATGGAGCTTGTGAATGATCTTTCTTTTATCCAGCTTCAGACCAATGCCTGCTTCTCATTTTTTTTGTTCCTAACACTGAAAAAGATAGGCTGCATAGTTACCACTGAGCTCTGCAGAGTCTCACTCTGGCAGCTCCACGGCAGGCAAGAGGATGTCCTCTTCAGGCTGCCTGTCGACCGCCCTCCCATGTGCGCCACTGAGGTTATGGAGCTGTCACTCCCACATTCCAGCATCGCTCCTCTGCCTGCCACTACAATGTCCGTCCGCCCGCCAAAAGAAAAGAAAGGAAGAAGAGATTTTAAAAAATCATCTGAATGAATTATCTGCTTCACCTTGGTGGTGAAGATGTGAGTGGGTGCCAATGGTTAGCAGCGACAATGCCAGCACCCCTCGGCTCCTATCACCTGATAATTAAAATCCAATGAAGTGTGAAAGAGACCCCTTCTTTTTTGTTGTTGTTGGTCACAATCAACAGGGGCGTCGCATGGCATCGCATGGCTGGAGCCTGATGTGTGTAATTTAATTTTGACGTCTCTCCCCTTGTATATATCCATTAATGGCAATTATGGGGTGAGAATGAGTTTGATGGGGGGAGTTTTGAGCTTCCTTTCCCGTCAAGGAGAGAAAGACAAGACGGCCTGTTTGTCAGGTCTGAATTGTGAATACCACAGCTGGCTGTTCTAATCACTGATCAAAGGGAGGACATACTTTAAACAGGTGATACAGGTCAATGAAATCCCATTCAAATGTACACTGAGTATACAAAACATTAAGAACACCTGCTCTTTCCATGACATAGACTGACCAGGTGAATCCAGGAGAACGCTACAGTATGATCCGTTAATGATGTCACCTGGTAAATCCACTTCAATCAGTGTAGATGAAGGGGAGGAGACATGTGAAAGAAGGATTTGTAAGCCTTGAGACAATTGAGACATGGATTGTGTATGTGTGCCTTTCAGAGAGTGAATGGGCAAGACAAAAGATTGCCTTCAAAAGGAGTATGGTAGTATGTGCCAGGCATTCCAGTGTCAAGAACTGCAATGCTGCTGGGCTTTTCATGCTCAACAGTTTCCCACATGTATCAAGAATGGTCCACCACCCAAAGGACACCCATCCAACTTGACACAACTGCAGTCAACATCCCTGTGGAATGCTTTTGACACTGTGGTTTTTATTTATTTAACTAGGCAAGTCAGTTATGAACAAATTCTTATTTACAATGACAGCCTAGGAACAGTGGGTTAACTGCCTTGTTCAGGGGCAGAACAACAGATGTTTACCTTGTCAGCTAAAGGATTCGATCTAGCAACCTTTCAGTTACTGGCCCAACGCTCTAACAACTAGGCTATCTTCCCTGATGAACTGAGGCTGTTCTGAGGGCAAAAGGATGTGCAACTCAATATTAGGAAGGTGTTCCTAATGTTTGGTATACTCCGTGTATTTTGTTGCAGTTGAATTGATTGTAAGGATGAATGGGTGACACCTGGGCTTATATGTTTAATAGCTCTTCAGAACAACGTTTGCTCAGCAACAAGAAACATCAATAAACCATTTAGAGTTGCAATGCATTGGTATTTCATGTATCATATGGACATAGCTATTGAACAAACTGTTGCGCACATAATGTTTCCTCCAGAGCAACAAATAGCCTTACTGTATCTCACACACTTCTCTTGTGTTGTCTACCAAACATGTTTGTCTCTATTAAATATTCAACCAGAGAATCTCATTCCTCCATCTGTCCATCTTTCCATCTCTCCACCTCTCCATGTATAATAACCTTAGGAGAAAGAGACGTAACATCACACAACATGTTCCATCATGCTAATACATAATTGATTACTGCCAACATACTAAGAGTACTAAGGCTTAGCTTCAATGTTCACTGAGGATGGCGGCTAAATGACTCTTTAGACGACAGGCCATATTTGATGCACAATCCCACACACTTAGAAGAAAGCCTCTAACTAAATCAGAGACGGACTGACCATAGGGCAGTTCTGGAAAATGCCAGATGGGCTGATCTATATTTAGCTGAGTGGGTCAGTCTAAATGGTGGATTTTGTGCAAAATTATAATGATTTGGTTAATAATTGGGTTCTCCAGGAAGAATATGTCCTGGTATGGTGGTCGATGTGTTAAAGAAGCCGATTTCTGGTCCAAGTCCATCCCTGAGAGAGTCTTGGATTTTACTTGGTTGTGGGTTCTTCTTAAAGGTTTGATACCTGGTTCTGAACCCTGACACTTGCGTTGGCTCGCCAAGATAATGCCTTCAATGCTTTAGCTCAGCGGGCTAACACAGTCTTGTGGCAAACAGGAGAGCCAGGCTCAAGGGTAGTCAGTCACACAGGGAAAAGGAACTGTTTACTTCTCCCGTTATCTGATCTCAGAGGGATAGATGTTGGCGGTCTTCCTGTCGCAGACTACTTATTATCTTCATGGTGAAAGGCTTTATGTTTTACCTATTATATATGTGGTGTCTAAGCTTTGATACTCAGATATGCAACAATCACACAGTCTCAACAACAACGTCAGCTGTCATCCGTTTCTACTCAAATCTGAATCAGAATCCTTCCACAAACTATGAAAGCCCAGATTTTGGTTGTGATGTGAAAAAAGCAACAAGGCCTTTTCATAATCCATCCAACACAATGTGATGCTGTGTTCTTTCTGAATATAACATTTAATATAAAGGTTGCATTAACCACTCTGATGCACATCACAGACTTTGCTATTTGCCACGGGTGCAATAGGCTTTTTCTTCCCTGAAGTGTAAGCAATGTTTGTTTTCTAACTACGCATCTATTGGTTGGGAGCATGAAACTGTATGTATGCATCCATACATACAGTTGAAGTCGGAAGTTTACATACACTTAGGTTGGAGTCATTAAAACTCATTTTTCAAACACTCCACACATTTCTTGTTAACAAACTATAGTTTTGGCAAGTCGGTTAGGACTTCTACTTTGTGCATGACACAAGTAATTTTTCCAACAATTGTTTACAAACAGATTATTTCACTTATAATTCACTGTATCACAATTCCAGTGGGTCAGAAGTTTACATACACTAAGTTGACTGTGCCTTTAAACAGCTTGGAAAATTCCAGAAAATGATGTCATTGCTTTAGAAGCTTCTGATAGGCTAATTTACACAATTTGAGTCAATTGGATGTGTACCTGTGGATGTATTTCAAGGCCTACCTTCAAACTCAGTGCCTCTTTGCTTGACATCATGGGAAAATCTAAAGAAATCAGCCAAGACCTCAGACAAGAATTATAGACCTCCACAAGTCTGGTTCATCCTTGGGAGCAATTTCCATATGCATGAAGGTACCACGTTTATCTGTACAAGCAATAGTACCCAAGTATAAACACCATGGGACCACGCAGTCGTCATACCGCTCAGGAAGGAAACGAGTTCTGTCTCCTAGAGATGAACGTACTTCGGTGCGAAAAGTGCAAATCAATCCCAGAACAACAGCAAAGGATCTAGTGAAGATGCTGGAGGAAACAGGTACAAAAGTATCTATATCCACAGTAAAAACGAGTCCTATATCGACATAACCTGAAAGGCCGCTCAGCAAGGAAGAAGCCACTGCTCCAAAACCGACATAAAAAAGCTAGACTACGGTTTGCAACTGCACATGGAGACAAAGATCGTACTTTTTGGAGAAATGTCCTCTGGTCTGATGAAACAAAAATGGAACTGTTTGGCCATAATGACCATCGCTATCTTTGGAGGAAAAAGGGGGAGGCTTGCAAGCTGAAGAACACCATCCCAACCGTGAAGCACGGGGGTGGCAGCATCATGTTGTGGGGGTGCTTTGCTGCAGGAGGGACTGATGCACTTCACAAAATAGTTGGCATCATGAGGCAAGAAAATGATGTGGATATATTGAAGCAACATCTCAAGACATCAGTCAGGAAGTTAAAGCTTGGTCGCAAATGGGTCTTCCAAATGGACAATGACCCCAAGTATACTTCCAAAGTTGTGGCAAAATGGCTTTAAGGACAACAAAGTCAAGGTATTGGAGTGGCCATCACAAAGCCCTGACCTCAAACCTATAGAACATTTGTGGGCAGAACTGAAAAAGCGTGTGCGAGCAAGGAGGCCTACAAACCTGACTCAGTTCACCAGCTCTGTCAGGAGGAATGGGCCAAAATTCACCAAACTTATTGTGGGAAGCTTGTGGAAGACTACCCGAAACGTTTGACCCAAGTTAAACAATTTAAAGGCAATGCTACCAAATACTAATTGAGTGTATGTAAACTTCTGACCCACTGGGAATGTGATGAAAGAAATAAAAGCTGAAATAAATCATTCTCTCTCCTATTATTCTGACATTTCACATTCTTCAAATAAACCGGTGATCCTAACTGACCTAAAACAGGGAATTTTTACTTGGATTAAATGTCAGAAATGGTAAAAAATTGAGTTTAAATGTATTTGGCTGAGGTGTATGTAAACTTCCAACTTCAACTATATTTAAATTTACATACCGTAATATAGAAGAGGTTTCAATTTAGTAGTGTTTGAGTAGTGTTTGTCACTCAGCGTACTGAAGCTAGAGGATTTATATGGCTGGTGGTGGTAATATAATTTCTGTCAATCATTTCCCTTAAAGTCAGAGGTCAGGCACAAACATTCAAAAGCATACGTACGGTGGCTTGCAAAAGTATTCTTGGCATTTTTCCTATTTTGTTGCCTTACAACCTGGAATTAAATTTGATTTGTGATTTGTGGGGGGTTTGTATCATTTGATTTACACAACATGCCTACCACTTTGAAGATGCAAAATATTTTTTATTGTAAAACAAATAAGAAATAAGACAAAAAAAATTGAAATCTTGAAGGTGCATAACTATTCACCCCTCCAACGTCAATACTTTGTAAAGCCACCTTTTGTAGCAATTACAGCTGCAAGTCTCTTGGTAGGTATGTCTCTATAAGCTTGGCACATCTAGCCACTGTAATTCTTGCCACATTTTCAAGGCAAAACTGCTCCAGCTCCTTCAAGTTGGATGGGTTCCGCTGGTGTACAGCAATCTTTAAGTCATACTACAGATTCTCAATTGGATTGAGGTCTGGGCTTTGACTAGGCCATTCCAAGACAATTAAATGTTTCCCCTTAAACCACTCAAGTTTTGCTTTAGCTTAGGGTCATTTTCCTGCTGGAAGGTCCCAGTCTCAAATCCGTCCCAGTCTCAAATCTCTTGAAGACTGAAACAGGTTTCCCTCAAGAATTTCCCTGTATTTAGCACCATCCATCATTCCTTCAATTCTGACTAGTTTCCCAGTCCCTGTCCATGAAAAACATACCTACAGCATGATGCTGCCACCACGCTTCACTGTGGGGATGGTGTTCTCGGGGTGATGAGAGGTGTTGGGTTTGCGCCAGACATAACATTTTCCTTGAAGGCCAAAAAGCTCAATTTTAGTCTCATCTATCCAGAGTACATTGTAACATATGCTTGGGGAGTCTCCCACATGCCCTTTGGCGAACACCAAACGTGTTTGCTATTTTTTTTCTTTAAGCAATGGCTTTTGTCTGGCCACTCTTCCGTAAAGCTCAACTCTGTGGAGTGTTCGGCTTAAAGTGGTCCTATGGACAGATACTCCAATCTCCGCTGTGGAGCTTTGCAGCTCCTTCAGGGTTATCTTTGGTCTCTTTGCTGACTCTCTGACTAATGCCCTATTTGCCTGGTCCATGAGTTTCGGTTGGTAGCCCTCTCTTGGCAGGTTTCTTGTGGTGCCATATTCTTTCCATTTTTGAATAAAGGATTTAATGGTGCTCCGTGGGATGTTCAAAGTTACGGATATTTTTTTATAACCCAACCCTGATCTGTACTTCTCCACAACTTTGTCCCTGACCTGTTTGGAGAGCTCCTTGGTCTTCATGGTGCCGCTTGCTTGGTGGTGCCCCTTGCTTAGTGGTGTTGCACACTCTGGGACTTTTCAGAACAGGTGTATATATACTGAGATCATGTGACAGATCATGTGACACTTAGATTGCACACAGGTGGACTTAAACTAATTATGTGACTTCTGAAGGTAATTGGTTGCACCAGATCTTATTTAAGGGCTTCATAGCAAAGGGGGTGAATACATATGCACACACCACTTTTCAGTTTTTTATTTTTTGAAAAAAGATATTTTTTCATTTCACTTCTTTGTGTATGTCCATTACATGAAATCCAAATAAAAATCAATTTAAATTACAGGTTGTAAGGAAACAAAGTAGGAAAAATGCCAAAGGGGGTGAATACTTTTGCAAGGCACTGTACGCACATACGTACACACACACACACACACACACACACACACACACACACAAAGACCCGCATTCCCCCACCCACCACCAGGCAGCTGTATGTACGGCCACTGTTGAATGTGAGGACTCAGATCAGTTGTGATTCCCTAGCACAGTGGTTCCCAAAATTGTATAGTCCCGTACCCCTTCAAACATTCAACCTCCAGCTGCGTACCTCCTCTAGCACCAGGGTCAGCGCACTCTCAAATGTTGTTTTTTTCCATCATTGTAAGCCTGCCACACACACACCGTACAATACATTTATTAACTTTTACCGCCTCAGAAACCCGGATCCGGGATCACCCCCCACCCCCCCCACACTGATTAGCATCGCTAGCATAGCGTCACAATTAAATAGTAGCATCTAAATATCATTAAATCACAAGTCCAAGACACCAAATGAAAGATACAGATCTTGTGAATAAAGCCACCATTTCAGATTTTTTAAATGTTTTACAGGGAAGACAAAATATGTAAATCTATTAGCTAACCCCGTTAGCAAAATACACCACTTTTCTAACTCCATCAGTTTCTTACTCCATCAGGTGCTATCACCAATTCGGCCAAATAAAGATATTGATAGCCACTAACCAAGAAAAAACCTCATCAGATGACAGTCTGATAACATATTTATTGTATAGCATAGGTTTTGTTAGAAAAATGTGCATATTTCAGGTATAAATCATAGTTTGCAATTGCAGCCACCATCACAAATCTCCCCAAAGCGACTAGAATTACTACATAGAGCAACGTGTATTACCAATTTACTCATCATAAAACATTTCTTAAAAATACACAGCTCACAGCAATGGATAGACACAGATCTTGTGAATTCAGACAATATTTCAGATTTTCAAAGTGTCTTACAGCGAAAACACAATAAATCGTTATATTAGCATACCACATATGCAAACGTTACCCGACCATTGATTCAAGCCAAAGAGAGCGATATCGTTATCATCGCCAAAATATATTAATTTTTTCACTAACCTTCTCAGAATTCTTCCGATGACACTCCTGTAACATCATATTACACAATCCATATAGAGTTTGATCGAAAATGTGCATATTTAGCCGCACAATTCGTGGTTACACAACGTGATTAGTGGGCAAAAAATCAAGCAATTTGCCCGGCGCCATTTTGGAAAGGCACCTAATCTTATCGAAAACTATTCATAAACTTGACTAAAAAAATACAGGTTGGACATGAAATGAAAGATGCATTAGTTATTAATGCAACCGCTGAGTTAGATTTTTAAAATTAACGTTACTAGACATACAGTGTGCGTTACAGCCAGACTAGTGCCGCAATAATGGCGTCACTAATCGCCATTATTGAGTTTACATTTTTCCACATAAAAACGGAATAACATCATAAATAGCTCTTACTTTTCGACGAGCTTCCATCAGAATCTTGGCCAAGTGGTCCTTTGTCCAAAAGAATCGTTGCTTGGTTGTAAAACGTTGCATTCAACTTCTGATATAGCAGCTAACAATAGCTAACAATAGCTATTTTGCCCCAACGTGTCCAAATCCTCAAGACGCAATACTGAGGAAATTCCGAAAAATAGCAATATACTCGCATAATCTGATATAACTCGGTTTAAAATAGCTTCGTTATGATGTTTCTAAAACCTATATCGAATTAAATTACAGACGGATACATCTAACGTTGATAATTGAGCATTTGAAAATGGCATCCTGAGGTCCCTCTCTGCGCAATGGTCAGCGTCGAAAAGAGGGCGCACCTCACTCCTTGGCCTTTTATAACCTCTGAGAGCTACGTATAAAGCCCATTCCACTTCTCATTGGTTACTGACATCCAGGGGAAGGCGGGTGCAGTTCATGTCGTTCCATAGGATACACACAGACCTTTAAAACTGATCTGAGACCAGAGCTTCGCTCTCAGACCATCGCAGTACCTGTCATGGATTTCGCTGTAGAAAGAGTTCTGGGTCACCCACAGACATAATTCCAACGGTTTATGAAACTAGAGAGTGTTTTCTATCCAATAGAATTAATAATATGCATATTGTACGAGCAAGAATTGAGTACGAGGCAGTTTAATTTGGCGACACCCAGAAAAAAAAAATGCTAACTGCTCCCCCTATTGACAAAAGGTTAACCTGTCTGGCCGAGGCGTTCCGCTAGCGGAACTCCTCCCACATTCCACTGAAAAGGCAGAGCGCGAAATTCAAAAAATATTTTTTAGAAATATTTAACTTTCACACATTAACAAGTCCAATACAGCAAATGAAAGATACACATCTTGTGAATCCAGTCAACATGTCCGATTTTTTAAATGTTTTACAGCGAAAACAGCACGTATATTTATGTTAGTGTAACAGGGTTGGTTATGTTTCCACTTGCCTCTAAAGAAATGTGTATTTGATGTTCAAGCATTCTTATTGGTTAGTTCAACTCTGATGACAATAAGGGGTGTTGTGATTGGCCCCACTTGCAGATAGGGGGAGATCGCGAACGTCAGGTCTTCCCAGTATGAAAATGTGATGCAAGGGATTTTGTCATCGACAGCCATCAACACTGTTAAGCCCTGCACAACTAACGTGCTGTTTCCCATTTAACAACAGCAGCAGAAATAAATGATGCTCAACTGGGACCACTGGCCGAAGTGATTTATTATGAGAAAACACAACGCATGGAGAGTACACTATACATCTGTTACATTAGCTCACCACCAAATACAAAGAAGGACAGACATTTTTCACAGCACAGGTAGCATGCACAAAGCCAACCTAACTAACCAAGAACCAACCAAACTAACCAAGAAACAACTTCATCAGATGACAGTCTTATAACATGTTACACAATAAATCTATGTTTTGTTCGAAAAATGTGCATATTTGAGGTATAAATCAGTTGTACATTGCAGCTACCATCACAGCTACCGTCAAAAATAGCACCGAAGCAGCCAGAGTAATTATAGAGACCAACGTGGAATACCTAAATACTCATCATAAAACATTTCTGAAAAATGCATTGTGTACAGCAAATGAAAGACAAGCATCTTGTGAATCCAGCCAATATTTCAGATTTTTTAAGTGTTTTACAGCGAAAACACAATATAGCATTATATTAGCTTACTACAATAGCCTACCACACTTCCGCATTCATTCATCAAGGCACGTTAGCGATAGCAATAGGCACGTTAGCGTTAGCGAATAAACCAGAAAAAGATATTAATTTTCACTAACCTTCATAAACCTTCCTCAGATGACAGTCCTATAACATCAGGTTATACATACACTTATGTTTTGTTCGAAAATGTGCATATTTAGAGCTGAAATCAGTGGTTATCCATTATGCTAACGTAGCTTCTTTTTCCCAGAATGTGCGAGTATTTCTATTAGACTCTCACCTATTCTGACCAAATAGCTATTCATAAACATTACAAAAAAATACATGTTGTATAGGAAATGATAGTAACACTAGTTCTTAATGCAATCGCAGTGTTAGAATTCTAAAAATATCTTCATTACGACATCCACCATACGTTATAGCGAGAGAGTGCCCAAAATCTGGGCGCAAAACTACTAGTATACAGTTCGACAGATATATGAAATAGCATCACAAAATGGGTCCTACTTTTGGTGATCTTCCATCAGAATGTTGGACAAGGGGTCCTTTGTCCAGAACAGTCGTTGTTTGGATTTAGAACATCGTTTTTCCCTCTTGAATTAGCAAGCACACTGGCCAAGTGGCTCGAAGCTCTCCTTTCTGAACAAAGGCACACAACGCAACACGCCTAACGTCCCGAATAAATTTCAAAAATCTAATAAAACTATATTGAAAAAACATACTTTACGATGATATGGTCACATGTATCAAATAAAATCAAAGCCGGAGATAGTAATCGCCTATAACGACAGCTATTCAGATGGCAAATCCAGGACCAACTTCGCGCCTTCCTGAAAACATAAAATGGGTGACACGTCATTCCAAGAGGACGTATTCCATCTCAGACCAAGATATTCACTCCATTTCTTCTCTCACTGCATCTTGACATCCTGGGGAAGGTGTATGACGTGCATGTATACTAATAGCTATCATGCCCATTTATAGGCAGGCCCTTGAACAGAGCATCATTTTCAGACTTTCCACTTCCTGGTCAGAAAGTGTGCTGCCAAATGAGTTCTGTTTTACTCACAGACAAAATTCAAACGGTTTTAGAAACTAGAGAGTGTTTTCTATCCAATAGTAATAATAATATGCATATTGTACGAGCAAGAATAGAGTACGAGGCCGTTTAAATTGGGCACGATTTTCCCCCAAAGTGTAAATAGCGCCCTCTATCCTCAACAGGTTTTAACTGACTTGCCTACTTAAATATAAAATAACTCTGTTATAGACCTGGGTCTTTTTAGATGTCCAGGATGAAGTATGCCCTCAATCTCTCTTTCCCAAGGACCCTGCCTGTGTACAGTACAGTAGCCACATAAGTTAATGATTGCTGACTGGACAACTGCATGAAGGAAGAGACAGTCTGGCCCGGGCCTAAAAATACCATCTCTGTGTTTAGTCACTGAGTTGCAGTGGGTGTCAACACATCAGACAGCCTGAACGGATCATCTGTTTTACCTCTCCTGGAGAGAGAGAGAGAGAGAGAGAGAGAGAGAGAGAGAGAGAGAGAGAGAGAGAGAGAGAGAGAGAGAGAGAGAGAGAGAGAGAGAGAGAGAGAGAGAGAGAGAGAGAGAGAGAGAGAGAGAGAGAGAGAGGGTTTGAACCTCTCTCTCTCTATCTGCCCTCTGAAACCAAAAGCGGAGGAAGATGAAGGAGATTACAAAGAAAACAGACATTTCTGGAAGTTTCCTATAGCCAAACACTCTGGGCTGTGTGTGTGTGAGAATTGACCAGTTGAAACCAGAAAGACTGGAGAAAAGTGGAGTTGGTTGGAGGATCTCTCTCAGTACTCATTGAGAGGAGATCCAGAGGTCTGCCCATGTGTAATACTTCTCCCCCTCTCTATGAGGGGTTAGTAGCTGGTAACCTGATGAGAGAGTGTAATTGTTTGGGATTCTGTATTCCACCCCACTATTAACCTCATCGCTAAGGGAAACAACCTCAATTCTGTCTGTGATCGGTATCCCCCAAACTACTAAACAGGCTGATGGGCAGCAGCTGGGGATCTGTGCTCTGTCTGTGTGTGTGTGTGTGTGTGTGTGTGTGTGTGTGTGTGTGTGTGTGTGTGTGTGTGTGTGTACCTGAGTGGATAGTGGGTGTGTGTGTGTGTGTGTACCTGAGTGGATAGTGGGTGTGTGTGTGTGTGTGTGTGTGTGTGTGTGTGTGTGTGTGTGGCTGAGGGGATAGTGGAATGTGTGTGTGTTTATGTGTGTGTGTAGCTGAGTGGATAGTGGACAGTGTGTGTGTGTGTGTGTGTGGGAGGGGGGGGGGGGGGTCCCCACAAAGAAAAAGGCTATTTTAGGCTTATGGGTTAGGTTTCGAATTAGGTCTGGGGGTTAGGTTTAGGGTTAGAATTAGAATTAAGGTTAGGGCTAGGGGTTAGGGTAAGGGATAGAATTAAAGTTAGGTCTCGGAGTTAGGTTTAGGTTAAGAATTAAGGTTAGGGCTAGAGGTTAGGTTTAGGTTTAGGGTTAGAATTAAGGTTAGGGCTAGGGGTTAGGTATATGTTTAGGGTTAGAATTAAGGTTAGGGCTAGGGGTTAGGTATATGTTTAGGGTTAGAATTAAGGTTAGGGCTAGGGGTTAGGTATATGTTTAGGGTTAGAATTAAGGTTAGGGCTAGGGGTTAGGTTTAGGTTTAGGGTTAGAATTAAGGTTAGGGCTAGGGGTTAGGTTTAGGGTTAGGGTTAGGTTTAGTTTTAGGGTCAGAGTAAGGTTTAGGGTTAGGGAAAATAGGATTTTGGGATTAGGGAAATTGGATTTCGAATGTGTGTGTGTGTGTGTTCAATGTGTGCGTACGTCCGTGCTTGCATAAACTTTAAAGCAGAACTGAACCCGAGAACTAACTTCTCTCAATGAAAATATTATTAGTCAGATATTAGTCAGAAACATTTATTCCAGTGCCAAAACTGACTAAAAAGTGCAATTACGTACATTTTGGTCATAAAGTCAGTATTTTCCAAAACGGAGTTTCGTGAGATTTGCGTACTAGATAATTCTCCCTAACATGGGATACACAGCTACAGTGATTGCTCTCTATCCAATCCTACCACAGAACGCTCAGACAGTGAGGCAGCGGATCGGACACATTGTTTTTTTTTTACTTGAGAATTAGTGCACCCAACACCTTCGCTAGACGTCAAATTGTGCGAATAAAACATTGCCATTTCTTAAGTAATCTTAGATTCCTTCTAACTATTTTCAGGAAGTAGTACTGGCTTTGTTCCTACGGTGTCTCATCGGGGACAAACGTTATTAACTGCCACATTGAACCACAAGACTGAAATGAGCAACAGGGAAACATGAGGTATCGGTGCGTTCAGTTGTTCTTTATGAGAGAATCTAACAGCTAATCTGACTCAACCATCTTCCGACAAGGAACGCTATGACCCGTATTATTGTATATTTGGTTCCTGTCATTTTTACACAGACATTTTACCATTCTCCCTTTTTCTTTGGGGGTTCTCACTTTCATTTGTCATCATGCACAGCACAGCGATCCATGGTGCCCTTTCAGACCAATCCATGTACATCACTTTAACATACTGCGGCCGACAAGCGCCCTGGCATGCCTCAGTTAATCAACAAGTGCAAATGCCGCCCTCCTCATTCCTCTAACAGCCGTAACTCGCTGACTGGATCGATAACGCGTTCCTCTCCCTCCCATCGATCAAACCCATCTCAGAGCCGGGCCATCTCCAGGTCTTCTTCCTGCCTCTTCTGCTTATTTATTTTCCAACCTGGTGTCAATAAAGGCAGGGATCGGAGTCAGGGACACTCTGGTTGCGTTTGTCACACTTTACGACCCCACAGCGGAGGAGGGGAGAGGAGGAGGAGGTGACGTGTGTGTGTGTGTGACGCGGCTTTTTTAACACAGAGCTGTCAGAGCAGCAGCAGTGCTCTGATGAAAGGCTCATGTTCTCTGAGACCTGTTCAACTCTTCAGAAAGAAAAGGCCCAGCTGTATAGCAGACATTACTGTAGTTATCTGAGGCTCATATAAGGCCACAGGGATGTGAAATATTCTCTGTCTCAAGCTGTTCTGTTCCCCGTCTGAAAGCCTTGGAGGCCGTCTCTCTCTCTCTTTCCCTCTCTCTCTCCCTCTCTCCGTCTCTCTCTCTCTTTCCCTCTCTCTCTCTCTTTTCCTCTCTCTCTCTCTCTCTCTCTCTCTCGCTCTCTCTCTCTCTCTCTCTCTCTCTCTCTCCCTCTCTTTCCCTCTCTCTCTCTCCCTCTCCCTCTCTCTGTCTCTTTCGCTCTCTCTCTTTCCCTCCCTCTTATCTCTCTGTTGCTCCCCCACATCTCTTCCCCTTCATGGTGTACAATGGTAGAGAAGCAGCATGTACAGTTCTGTATGCTCCCCAAGGCACTTCTAGCATTGATACCTACCTGCCTGCCGCTTCGGCGTATCAAACCGCCTCAAATATCCTAACCATCTGTGAGCCTCTCCCAGTCTCAGTCTGAGCAGCACCCAGCGTCCGTCAGAAGAGCGGCCGGGCAGGAGACAATGCCATCCCTGAGACATCTGCTAGGGCAGGTATTCCCAAACTGGGGTACGCACAATGCCGGTCGGGGGTACGCCAAATGAAATGTGATTCACATATTTTTTTTTACAATTTCTAACAGTCACATACCAGCTCTACTGGTAGTACTGCTACTACCAGCAGTACTACACCTGCACCTGCCGACGACACAAGTTATTCTGCTTCCACAGCACATCCAATGCTAACATCAGTAATTCTACATGTTGTTGTTAGCCCATCTAGCATGGACACTGACCATTGTGAATCTGATGCAGCCGAAGAGTTCCTGCCCCCTTCCCCGGGAAGCACCAAAAAACAGACAGGGACGTTGGACCATCGAAGAGGTGCAAATAGGATGAGAACTACATTGATTTGGGGTTCACTTATATTGGGAGTAGTGCCTTTCCTCAGCCACAGTGTGTTATATGTGCAAAAGTACTATCTCACAACTCGATGAAAGCTTCACTCTTGCCCAGACATTTAGAAACAAAACATGCCAATTTGAAAAATAAGCCACAGGAGTTTTTTGAGCGAGAATTATGTTGACTTTCGAGGAGTAAGACATGTATAAAAGCAACAGATACCAATAATAAGACGGGGCTAGAAGCGTCTTATATGGTGAGCTACCGAGTTGCTAGGACAGGCAAGCCTCATACTATTGTGGAGGACTTAATTCTACCTGCTACCACGGACATGGCTGGGACAATGCTGGGGTAAAAGGCCAAAAAAACTATACAGACAATCCCTTCATCAAACACTGTTTCACGACGCATCAGTGACATGGAAGGAGATGTTTTGAAACAATTACTGCTTCGCATACAAGCCAGTGAATTCTATGCGTTACAGCTGGATGAATCAACAGACGTGGCAGGCCTGGCACAGCTCTTGGTATATGTCCGCTACGTTTATGGGGGGTCAATTAAGGAAGACATCCTCTTCTGGAAACCAGGACAACAGGAGATAGTATTTTTAAAGTACTGGACAGCTTTGTGACATCAAATGGACTTTGGTGGTCAAGATGTGTTGGTATCTGTACTGATGGTGCAAAGCCATGACAGGGAGACATAGTGGAGTGGTAACGTACGTGCAAGAAGTTGCTCCCCGACGCCACTTGGGTACACTGCAGCATCCACCGAGAGGCTCTTGCTGCCAAGGGAATGACTGACAGCTGAAAGACGTTTTGGACACTACAGGGAAAATGGTTAACTTTGTTAAAGCAAGACCCCTGAACTCTTGTGTATTTCCTGCACTATGCAATGATATGGGCAGCGACCATGTAACGCTTTTACAACATACAGAAGTGCGCTGGTTATCAAGGGGCAAAGTATTGACATGTTTTTTATAACTGAGAGACAAGCTTCAAGTTTGGCCTATCTGTGTGATGTTTTTTCTCGTCTGAA
>NC_052333.1:7923342-8015842 GCF_016432855.1 Salvelinus namaycush | reverse complement strand
TTTTAAGAATGTGAAATGTCAGAATAATAGTAGAGAGAAAGATTTATTTCAGCTTTTATTTCTTTCATCACATTCCCAGTGGGTCAGAAGTTTACATACACTCAATTAGTATTTGGTAGCACTGCCTTTAAATTGTTTAACTTGGGTCAAACATTTCGGGTAGCCTTCCACAAGCTTCCCACAATAAGTTGGGTGAATTTTGGCCGATTCCTCCTGACAAAGATGGTGTAACTGAGTCAGGTTTGTAGGCCTCCTTGCTCGCATACACTTTTTCAGTTCTGCCCACAAATTTTCTATAGGATTGAGGTCAGGACTTTGTGATGGCCACTCCAATACCTTGACTTTGTTGTCCTTAAGCCATTTTGCCACAACTTTGGAACTATGCTTGGGGTCATTGCCAATTTGGAAGACCCATTTGCGACCAAACTTTAACTTCCTGACTGATGTCTTAAGATGTTGCTTCAATATATCCACATAATTTACCTTCCTCATAATGCCAACTATTTTAGGAAGTGCACCAGTCCCACCTGCAGCAAATCATCCCCACAACAAGATGCTGCCACCCCCGTGCTTCACGGTTGGGATGGTGTTCTTCGGCTTGCAAGTCTCCCCCTTTTTCCTCCAAACATAACAAGGACATTATGGCCAAACAGTTCCATTTTTGTTTCATCAGATCAGAGGACATTTCTCCAAGAAGTACGATCTTTGTCCCCATGTGCAGTTGCAAACCGTAGTCTGGCTTTTTTATGGTGGTTTTGGAACAGTGGCTTCTTCCTTGCTGATCGGCCTTTCAGGTTATGTCGATATAGGACTCGTTTTACTGTGGATATAGATACTTTTGTACCTGCTTCCTCCACCATCTTCACAAGGTCATTTGCTGTTGTTCTGGGATTGATTTGCACTTTTCGCACCAAAGTACGTTCATCTCTAGGAGGCAGAACGCGTCTCTTTCCTGAGCGGTATGACAGCTGCGTGGTCCCATGGTGTTTATACATGCGTGCTATTGTTTATACAGATGAACATGGTACCTTCAGGCATTTGGAAATTGCTCCCAAGGATGAAGCAGACTTGTGGAGGTCCACAATATTTTTTCTGAGGTCTTGGCTGATTTCTTTTGATTTTCCCATGATGTCAAGCAAAGAGGCACTGCGTTTGAAGGTATGCCTTGAAATACATCCACAGGTACACCTCCAATTGACTCAAATGATGTCAATTAGCCTATCAGAAGCTTCTAAAGCCATGACATAATTTTCTGGAATTTTCCAAGCTCTTTAAAGGCAAGTGAAATAATCTGTCTGTAAACAATTGTTGGAGAAATTACTTGTGTCATGCACAAAGTAGATGTCCTAACCAACTTGCCAAAACTATAGTTTGTTAACAAGAAATGTGTGGAGTGGATGAAAAACAAGTTTTAATGACTCCAACCTAAGTGTATGTAAACTTCCGACTTCAACTGTATATATATATTTACCCTATTCCATATATAGTGCACTACTTTTGACCAGGCCATATAGAAAGTAGGGTGCCATTTGGAATGCAGATATTGACAACATGGCACAGAGACACTGACTTCACAAAACATTAAGAACACCTGCTCTTTCCATGACATAGAATGACCAGGTGAATCCAGGTAAAATATATTATCCCTTATGGATGTCACTTGTTAAATCCACTTCAAATCAGTGTAGATGAAGGGGGAGGAGACACGTTAAAGTATTTTAAAGTATTGATACAATTGAGACATGAATTGTGTATGTGTGCCATTCAGAGGGTGAATGGGCAAGACAAAATAATAAAGTGCCTTTGAACAGGGTATGGTAGTAGATGCCAGGCACACCGGTTTGTGTCAAGAACTGCAACACTGCTGGGTTTTTCACGCTCAACAGTTTCCCATGTGTATCAAGAATGGTCCACCACCCAAAGGACATCCAGCCAACTGTGGGAAGCATTGGAGTCAACATGGGCCAACACGTGGAACGCTTTCGACACCTTGTAGAGTCATTGCCCTGACGAACTGAGGCTGTTCTGAGGGCACAAGGGAGGATGCTACTCAATATTTGTAAGGTGTTCTTAATGTTTGGTATACTCAGTGTATATGATCTTTTTCGTTCCTTGACAGAAACGTAGGCAGCCCCTTTGTGCTCCTGAGTGGCGCAGCAGTCTTAGACTCTGCATCTCAGTGCAAGAGGCGTCACTTGCAGTCCCTGGTTTGATTCCAGGCTGCATCACATCCGGTCGTGATTGGGAGTCCCTTAGGGCGGCGCACAATTGGGCCGGGGTAGGCCGTCATTGTAAATAAGAATTTGTTCTTAACTGTCTTGCCTAGTTAAATAAAGGTTAAATAAAAGAACAATATACATGGACTTAATTTGCTGATTTAAATAAAGCTTGGAAATATAACAGATGATCAAAACACCAGTGTGGCTCAGAGAGAGAAGGATATCTAGTGGTGTGTGGGAGGGGGCAGAATGTAAGATAGAAGCTTACATGCATGCATATCCAAACACTCAAGTATGCACACACACACACACCTTCCACACCTTGACCTTTCAAGTCAACATCATCAGTGGACCTTCTATGACATCTGAACACCTGACTTCTAAAGATAGAAAGCAACACAATATCACTGAGCAGGCCAAACATTTTCCCTACCACAGAGAGAGAGAGATGGAGAGAAAAAAAAAGATACAGAGAGAGAGTTAGGGGGAAAGAAATTGCAGAAATAGATTAAACATCATGTGGTTTGACAAGGCGAACAAGGAACGACAGAGACCTACTCAAGTAGTACATATTCAAAACACACCTCAAGCTAATCAACCCAAGTCATTACTGCACTTCAAACCGCACACAGACAACAGACAAGATCAGAATAGTAATTAAAAGGGAATACGTTGACAAACAAGCAGAGGGGGAGGAAGAGGATGAAGACGAGGAGGGAGATGAAGTGGAAGAGGAGGAGGAAAAGGAGGAGAAAAAGGAGGCAGAAGAGATAAAGAGGAAGAGGGGGAGGAAGATGGGAGGATGAGGAAGGGAGGTGAGGTGAGGAAGAGACTGTATATAAATAGGATGTTGATCAACGTTACGCTTAAATCACATATTTCTGCATCTCAGATGGTTTAGGGATTGGTACGACCATATGATGGTTTAGGTATTGGTACGACCATATGATGGTTTAGGTATTGGTACGACCATATGATGGTTTAGGTATTAGTACGACCATATGACGGTTTAGGTATTGGTACGACCATATGATGGTTTAGGGATTGGTATGACCATAGGATTTGACCTCCTGTCGACAGACAACTAATGACATACTAGCACCTTAATTAATGCAAATTCTTCATAACGTCTCAGCATTAGTGCCTCTCAGTACTTGAGGCAATTTCATCTTAAATCATCTGCAAAATCATCTGCTCTTAAATAAGTTTACGGGATCCCATCCCCGCGATGACGCAGACAGCCTATGTTCATCCCAAATGGCACCCTATTCCCTACACAGTGCACTACTTTAAACCAGAGCCCTATGGGCCCCTGTCAAAAGTAGTGCACTCTATAGGGAATAGGGTGCCATTTGGGACGCTAAGCCTATCACTGGAGCTCTGGGGCTCGGGTTGGAGGGATGAAGCCATCCGTCCAATGTCATGTCCTTCAGTTAAAAATATGAAGCTCTGGAAAATGTCAACAAGCACGCAGGCAGACTTAATGGCTGCTGAGATATATGATACACAAAGTAAAGTTTAACGATTGGCTCAGCGTCTGGTCTATCCATTCTGACCCACGTGCGCACACACACACACACACACACACACACACACACACACACACACACACACACACACACACACACACACACACACACACACACACACACACACACACACAGGCGCGCACACACACAGGCGCACACACACACACACACTCTCATCACATTGCAATAAATCACTGTGGGATCTTAAGTAATGAGGGATAGTCGGAGAGGAGACGTGCTATGTGTGCAGTATTGACTAAGTCAGTCAGGCCAGTTTCCACATTACATGCTAAATATAATATACTGATGCTATAGCGGGTTAGAACTCTGGATGTGATGGGGTCAAAACTCTAAATTACATTTTGATCCATTTTCATTTCAGAGTGAAATAATCAAAATCTTTCTCAAACTCAAGTCTCAAATGTGTCATACTCTCAGTCAATCTCAAACTTGCTTTTGGATATATTTTTTATCTTAATCTTTTCTAATCTCAAGTCTCAAATGTTTCATAAACTCAGGCAATCTGAAAAGTTCCACTCTCACCAAACACAGCGAGTACACAAGCAGGGCAAGAGTGTTTTTCCCAGTTTGCTTTGTTTTGCTGTGCAACGGGAACGGATACGACACGGCATGTGGGAGAGTTCATGCTTATTCAACCTTAATAATTCAGTATTTTCACTGCAAATGAAGCTTCATGATTTAATATTATTACTGCTGAACCTAATGTGTCTGCTGGTGAACGCTTGGATATTTAATGTTTAGAGGAGATGAGACAACCCCTAAAAAACAAAAGAGTTACCCCGAAATGCACTCAGAATTCTTTTTGTTTGATAGCTCATATCTTTTAAATATTTCAAGAAAGCACAGTGTGTGATATGGTGTGGTGATACTGACACAAAAGTGAGGCTTTCTCTTCACTATTGAATAACAAGCCAAATTCCAAGGAATGATAATTAAAGTTTAAAGAAAATGACCATCAATATCTCATCTGTCTATCTCTCCGGAGATAAACAGGCAGCTTTGAAGCTGAGGAGCTTGTCAACAGTCAACAACAATAATTAATAGAGGGACTTCAGAAAACTATGAAATCGGAGCAGAGGGATATTCAGGGGGAAAAGCGACCTTAAAGCGTTTTAACATCATTCTTCCGAGCTTCGGTGTGCACGAAGGTGTCGGTGGCAGTCCCAATCCTCCCTCCCTACCTACCCGTTCCTCCCCCTTCTATTCCTCCCCCCTCCTTCCCTCCCTCCCTATCTGCTCTCTCGCCCCTCCCTTACTGCACCTGTGGCGGCACCGTCTCGTCTCACTGGCTCGATCTCTCATTCACTTCACTCCCTCACGGCGACGCACCAGACCACTGAGGCTGCTAGTGCTTATAAAGATTTTTGAAGGGTTTTATTGCATATTTACTGTACACCTTTTCCAGAAGAACTTTATCCTTCACATCTCTGGCTACAGCACTGAATGTCACTTCTACAGAACACTACGTTCAAGACTTTTTCAGTTGTCCACCCTCGCCCTCTTTCTCACCTCTCTATCTATCTGTCTCTCTCTCTTCCCCTTCTCTCTCCCTCTTCACTTTCTCTCTCTCGCCGCCTTCTCCCTCTTCCTTTCCCCTCCCCTCTGCTCTCTCTCTCTCTCCCCCCCTTCTCTCTCCCTCTTTACTTTCTCTCTCTCTCCCCCTTCTCTCGTTCTCTCTTCCTCTCCCCTCCGCTCTCTATCTCCCTCTTCTCTCTCTCTTTTCACTTTCTCTCTCTCTCTCCCCATTCTCTCTCTTCCTCTCCCCCCCACTCTCTCTCTCTATCTCCCTCTTCTCTCTCCCTCTTCACTCTCTCTCTCTCTCCCCCTTCTCTCTCTCTCTCTCTCTCTTCCTCTCCCCTCCGCTCTCTCTCTCTATCTCCCGCTTATCTCTCCCTCTTCACTTTCTCTCTCTCTCCCCCCTTCTCTCTCTCTTCCTCTCCCCTCCGCTCTCGCTCTCACTCTCTCCCTCACCTGTCTCTCCATCGCTCCGCTTAGTGAGTTTTCTATCTGAGAGACTTATATCTCATCTCCAAGAGAGAGAGTGTGTGAGGGGAGGCCATCATCAAAGGGTTCCTGTAGGCCTGCAGTCTGCACTCTGCCAGTCTGCACTCCGCCAGTCTGCACTCCGCCAGTCTGCACTCCACCAGTCTGCACTCCACCAGTCTGCACTCCGCCAGTCTGCACTCCGCCAGTCTGCACTCTGCCAGTCTGCACTCTGCCAGTCTGCACTCCGCCAGTCTGCACTCCACCAGTCTGCACTCCGCCAGTCTACACTCCGCCAGTCTGCACTCTGCCAGTCTACACTCCGCCAGTCTGCACTCCGCCAGTCTGCAGTCAGTCAGTCTGCACTCTGCCAGTCTGCACTCCGCCAGTCTGCAGTCAGTCAGTCTGCACTCAGTCAGTCTGCTGCATTACGTTACGGCTGTGTCCCAAATGGCGCCCTATTCCATACATCAGAGATCATCAACTAGATTCAGCTGCAGGCCGATTTCTTCTTGAGCGGATGGTCGGGGGGGGGGGGGGATATAATATTAGACTAAAACATAATAATTTCAAACCTTGCTTACGTTTGTATACGATCACATTTCTCTATTATACATGGGAATACTTGGGAATACTTGCCTTAGCAATTAGCCTAGCCCCAACACCACACTACAGGAAGCAGCCCAGCTCATCTGGCTTCATCTCATATCCCTAGCCCCAACACCACACTACAGGAAGCAGCCCAGCTCATCTGGCTTCATCTCATATCCCTAGTCCCAACACCGTACTACAGGAAGCAGCCCAGCTCATCTGGCTTCATCTCATATCCCTAGCCCCAACACCGTACTACAGGAAGCAGCCCAGCTCATCTGGCTTCATCTCATATCCCTAACTCATTGAAGTAAAACTCTTTGTCTAATCTGAGGTGGGTAATCGCAGTTCTGATGTCCAGAATATCTTTTTGGTCATAAGAGACGGCAGCAGCAAAATTATGTACAAAACAAGTTACAAACAAGGCGAAAATACAAACAAAATAGCTTGGTTGGTTAAGAGCCGATAAGACGGCAGCCATCCCTTACGGCGCCATCATGGAAAGTGGCGCTCCCTCAATAAACATTCCCACGATAGCACATTGGTAGTAGTCAGTGACAAAATATGAATACTGAACTGGGTTGGGCTTGGTTAAAATCCTGGATGGGAGACCAAAGGCATAGCTGTAGATAAATCAACTGTCCAGTAGTAGGTGCTGCCCTTCTTAACCATGGAAACTCACACCTGAAAACACAAATATTGTATTTTGTTTAATGTGAAACCTACAAGGAAAGCATTTCTTTTGTAGAGATTCAATTGTCAGAAAATACACTTTTCTTATAATATTATAGATGACTCATAGAACTCATATATCTTGTCATACCATATCTATGAAGGAAATTATACACAATCATGTAATGAATTATGTATGTTATATAAGGCATATAACTTAACACATATACAAATACACTACTGACATATAAGGAAAAACATACAAAATAACATTACTTATTAGATTTTTGTACAAATAATCTTCTTCTGCCATACAAGTTTCTTATTTGTTTTTCATGATTCTTTTCGATATCGGGATTTGGTCCCGTAAGGACCGGTGTTGATTTGGCCCAAAGATTCACAAGTTTGGACAGTACCGTAAAGAAAAGTACAGTAGGGTACAGCACAGATACAATACAGTAGAGTACAGTACAGTACATATACAATACAATAGAGCACAGTAGAGTTTAGTACAGTATAATGTACTGTATTGTACCCTACTTTACTCTAATGTGCTAAACTGAACTGTACTGTACTCTACTGAATTAAACTCAAAAGCGACTTATCGCTGAAGCAGAATGTGCGATCGAAATGAAAAGGTCATTTCCGATTGAGACAACATATGCGGCTTTTCCCGTGAATGTAGTGTCCACTAACACGGAAACATTGCGCTGTAACGCCAAACTTCAGCCAGTACATTCAACTAAGGTAGATAAACAATATCATATCACAGTGATAGCTAGAAAAACATGTTTCTGTAAACGTATGAATGTTATTGTAGTTGAAGTGGTCTGATGGTTTATTCTGTAGGTTGGACAACTTTGAACATCATGGCTGCCAGTTTTAAAGCTTTTGAAAAAGCTAACATAAGTGCATATGTGACAGATGGAGCAATAATATATATTTCTACAGTATATTGAATGCATAAACAAATATTATTGTGATATAATGCTTACTTCATTGAGAAATTTGGCATTAGAATCAATAATTTAAAAAATAAGTATTTCAACGTCTGTAAATGTCACGTTCCTGACCTGTTTTCTCTTGTTTTTGTATGTGTTTAGTTGGTCAGGGCGTGAGTTGGGGTGGGCATTCTATGTTTTGTGTTTCTATGTTTAGGTCAGTGGTAATTAGCCTTATATGGTTCTCAATCAGGGACAGGTGTTTGACGTTTCCTCTGATTGAGAACCATATAAAGGTAGGCTGTTCACACTGTTTGTTTGTGGGTGGTTGTCTTCCGTGTTTGTGTCTGTGCACCACATGGGACTGTTTCGTTTGTTCGTTCGTTTGTGTAGTCTGTACCTGTTCATGCGTTCTTCGTGTATATGTAAGTTCTCTAGTTCAGGTCTGTCTACATCGTTTATTTGTTTTGTAGTTTGTTGAAGTATTTTCGTGTTTCGTCTTTACTTTAATAAATATCATTATGTCATATAACCACGCTGCGCTTTGGTCCAATCCCTACTCCTCCTCTTTGGACGAAGAGGAGGAGGACAACCATTACAGAACCACCCACCAAACAAGGATCAAGCAGCGTGAGAGGAACCAGCAACAGCGGCCTAAAAACCAGGACTCGTGGACTTGGGAGGAAATATTGGACGGAAAGGGACCCTGGGCTCAACCAGGAGAATATCGCCGCCCCAAAGCTGAGTTGGAGGCAGCGAAAGCAGAGAGGCGGCGTTTTGAGGAGCTAGCTCGGAAGCAGGAGAAGGATCTGGGCTACATTACGTGGGAGGAGATCGACAGGTGGGCGATCGACCCAGGGCGAGTGCCGGAGCCCGCCTGGGATTCTCTGGCGCAGTGCGAGGAGGGATACCGGCGAATGGAGGCAGCACGAAGACGCGGTAGGAAACCCGAAAGTAAACCCCAAAAATTTCTTGGGGGGGGGGGGGGGCTAAAAGGGAGAGTGGCGAAGTCAGGTAGGAGACCTGCGCCTACTCCCTGTACTTACCGTGGAGAGCGAGAGTACGGGCAGACACCGTGTTACGCAGTAGAGCGCATGGTGTCTCCTGTACGTGTACATAGCCCGGTGCGGTACATACCAGCTCCTCGTATCGGCCGGGCCAGATTGAGCATTGAGCCAAGTGCCATGAAGCCGGCTCTACATATCTGGCCACCAGTGCGTCTCCTCGGGCCGGCTTACATGGCACCAGCCTTACGCATGGTGTCCCCGGTTCGCCTACATAGCCCGGTGCGGGTTATTCCACCTCCCCGCACTGGTCGGGCGACGGGGAGCATACAACCAGGTAAGGTTGGGCAGGCTCAGTGCTCAAGGGAGCCAGTACGCCTGCACGGTCCGGTATTTCCGGCGCCACCTCCCCGCTCCAGGCCAGTACCACCAGTGCCTACACCACGCACCAGGTTTCCAGTGCGTCTCCAGAGCCCTGTTCCTCCTCCACGCACTCTCCCTGTGGTGCGTGTCTCCAGCCCAGTGCCTCCAGTTCCGGCACCACGCATCAAGCCTCCTGTGCGTCTCCAGAGCCCTGTACGCACTGTTCCTTCTCCCCGTACTCGCCCTGATGTGCGTGCCCTCAGCCCGGTACCACCAGTGCCGGTACCACGCACCAGGCCTATAGTACGCCTTGAGAGTCCAGTGTGCCCTGTTGTTGCTCCCCGCACTAGCCTGAAGGTGCGTGTCTTTAGCCCGGTACCTCCAGTTCAGGTACCACGCACCAGGCCTACAGTGCGTCTCAGCCGGCCAGAATCTGCCGTCTGCCCAGCGGCGCCTGAACGGCCCGTCTGCCCAACGGCGCCTGAACTGCCCGTCTGCCCAACGGCGCCTGAACTGCCCGTCTGCCCAACGGCGCCTGAACTGCCCGTCTGCCCAGCGGCGCCTGAACTGCCCGTCTGCCCAACGCCGTCTGAACTGTCCGTCTGCCAAGCGCCGCATGAACTGCCCGTCTGTACTGAGCCTTCAAAGCCGCCCGTCTGTACTGAGCCTGCAAAGCCGCCCGTCTGCCATGAGCCTTCAGAGCCGTCCGCCAGACAGGAGCCGCTAGAGCCTTCCGCCAGACAGGAGCCGCTAGAGCCTTCCGCCAGACAGGAGCCGCTAGAGCCTTCCGCCAGACAGGATCAGCCAGAGCCGTCCGCCAGCCAGGATCAGCCAGAGCCGTCAGCCAGCCATGACCAGCCAGAGCCGTCAGCCAGCCATGACCAGCCAGAGCCGTCAGCCAGCCATGACCAGCCAGAGCCGTCAGCCAGCCATGACCAGCCAGAGCCGTCAGCCAGCCATGACCAGCCAGAGCCGTCAGCCAGCCATGACCAGCCAGAGCCGTCAGCCAGCCATGACCAGCCAGAGCCGTCAGCCAGCCATGACCAGCCAGAGCCGTCAGCCAGTCCGGAGCTGCCCCTCAGTCCGGAGCTGCCCTTCAGTCCGGTGTTGCCCCTCATTCCGGTGTTGCCCCTCATTCCGGTGTTGCCCCTTAGTCCGGTGCTGCCCCTTAATCCAGTGGGGTTAATTTGGAGGGTGGTCATTGGGAGGAGGCTACAAAAGCGGGGATTCACTATGGTGGGATGGGGACCACGCCCAGAGCCTGAGCCGCCACCGTGGACAGATGCCCACCCAGACCCTCCCCTAGACTTTTGGTGGTGCGTCCGGAGTTCGCACCTTGAGGGGGGGGTTATGTCACGTTCCTGACCTGTTTTCTCTTGTTTTTGTATGTGTTTAGTTGGTCAGGGCGTGAGTTGGGGTGGGCATTCTATGTTTTGTGTTTCTATGTTTAGGTCAGTGGTAATTAGCCTTATATGGTTCTCAATCAGGGACAGGTGTTTGACGTTTCCTCTGATTGAGAACCATATAAAGGTAGGCTGTTCACACTGTTTGTTTGTGGGTGGTTGTCTTCCGTGTTTGTGTCTGTGCACCACACGGGACTGTTTCGTTTGTTCGTTCGTTTGTGTAGTCTGTACCTGTTCATGCGTTCTTCGTGTTTATGTAAGTTCTCTTGTTCAGGTCTGTCTACATCGTTTATTTGTTTTGTAGTTTGTTGAAGTATTTTCGTGTTTCGTTTTTACTTTAATAAATATCATCATGTCGTATAACAACGCTGCGCTTTGGTCCAATCCCTACTCCTCCTCTTCGTCCGAAGAGGAGGAGGACAACCGTTACTGTCACGTTCCTGACCTGTTTTCTGTTGTTTGGTATGTGTTTATTGGTCAGGGCGTGAGTTTTGGGTGGGCAGTCTATGTTTTCTGTTTCTATGTTGGTTTTGGGTTGCCTGGTATGGCTCTCAATTAGAGGCAGGTGTTTGACGTTTCCTCTGATTGAGAGTCATATTAAGGTAGGTTGTTCTCACTGTTTGTTTGTGGGTGATTGTCTTCCGTGTCAGTGTATGTTCGCACCACACGGGACTGTTTCGTTGTCGTTAGTATATGTAGTCTGTTCCTGTTCGTGCGTTCTTCATGTTTTATGTAAGTTCTCTCGTTCAGGTCTGTCTACTTCGTTTTGTTGTTTTGTAAAATTATCAAGTGTTCTTCGTGTGTTTAGTTTCGTCTTGTTAATAAAGTTCATTATGTATTCACAACCCGCTGCACGTTGGTCCAATCCTTGCTACTCCTCTTCGGATGAAGAGAAGGAGGAGGCTCGTTACAGTTACAGTAAATGACGTATTTTCAACTTTCATTTCGAACCGTAAATGAATCTGATTTCAATAACTAGAAAATACATATTTTCAACGTCTGGAAAATACACATTTTAGACGTCTTTTCACCTCTCATTCAGAACCTAAAATGAACCTAACTTTAATATTGGGAAAAGACATCTAAATACATATTTTCAACATCATTTTTCTTACTGGGCTTTTTCTGACTGAAACACAAGCAACATTTAGACAAATAGAAACCGTCTAATACTGAAACCCACGTCTAATATTCCAACGTCATTCTAGGAGTACACCTAAGCTTAGTTTTTTAGGGGGGTGACAATCTAGATGCGTACAACATCCTCGTCCAGCTTCACCTCTATACAACGAAAGGACATCAACAATCCCTAGATGATCACAAAGATACATTTTAGTGCTGCTGCCATTCATTAAGTGGTACTGATTGTTAAAATTTATTTAATTATTGAATCATCCTGGCTGACATTGATCAATCCATGTTAATGGGAGTCACCTATCCATGTAATTAGCTGTGATACATATCGTGTCAGAAAGATGCCTTTGTGTGTGTGTGTGTGTGTACTATATTAGTGCACCAACATCCAGACATCCCTCCATCTCTTAAAGGCCAAGGCTCCATCTGTAACAGATTGAGATGCACATCGTGTGTACAAATATGGCCTTTAGGAAGATGGATAGCAGCAGCCAAGTTGTTGTATCTCTACAACATCGGACTTGGACTGTCTGCGACTCAATTACAGCCATCAACTGCAGGGAAATGATTCACAGTAGGGGAGAGTGGGGTAAGTTGAGCCAATAAGGTAAGTTGAGCCAACCTTGTTTTCTAGTAAACATAATATTTATAACTTGAACAAATATTTAGGAAGAGGTCATCCTTTCTGTGAAGGAAGAAACCACATGGAAAAAGTGGTAAGCATCAAGTCAAATTAATTTGCTGTGTTAAAGGTTTCATGATGCTTGTATCTAAACCAAAATATATAATTTTAAGATTGTTCTATACTTCAGTTGGGGGTCTCTATAAGCTTCAATATGAGGTCCTAAACCTAACATGAAAGCTCATCCTTGCAGCTGTGTGGGCTAATATAGTCAAAATGTTTGCCTTGGGGTAAGTTGAGCCAATGGCCATGGGGTAAGTTGAGCCAATAGTTAAGCAAATGTAAGTATTTTCTTCCAGGCATAATGCAAGGCATTATCGCTGGGATATGAGGTAACAACAGGGTCTGGCATATGTTAAAATTGTGTTAAGTGTGAGGTGTTGTTAGGTAGTAAGCCTGTGTTAAAATATGCTTTAAATGATTAAAACACAAAAAAAAGCGATTGTGATTGTGTTGAATTTTGTTTGGGAAAATAGACACTGTTTTACAAAGGTAGTAGTAATATTTCATTCAGTACAGACATTTGTAGGAGGCTTAACTTACCCTGTCCCTCACCAAGAGACCACTTTTTTTTTCAAAACGAATGTTTACATGAATTTGATTAATTCCAGTGATACAAAACATCCTGAAATATATGTAGATATCTTTGTTAGAATGAATACTATGTCTCCCTTGACGGAGTGATGCTGAATGTAAAACATGGCTCAACTTACCCCACTCTCGCCTAAAAGATAGGGAGGGAATCCTCACATGAATCTCATAGCGACATGGCTTGTGGACTACTAGCTTGCTAGCTGAGTGCTTGGGACAGAGAAATGTAGCTTGTGGACTAGGCCTAATAGCTAGCTAGCTGAGTGCTGGGGACAGAGAAATGTAGCTTGTGGACTAGGCCTACTAGCTAGCTAGCTGAGTGCTGGGGACAGAGAAATGTAGGTTGTGGACTAGGCCTACTAGCTAGCTAGCTGAGTGCCGGGGACAGAGAAATGTAGGTTGTGTACTAAAACTGCTAGCTTGGTAATTGAGAGCTTGGGACAGATAAACATAGCTGGTGGACTAGGCCTACTAGCTAGCTATCTGAGTTCTGGGAACAGAGAAACGTAGCTTGTGTACTAGGCCTGCTAGCTAGCTAACTGAGTGCTTGGGACAGAGAAACGTAGCTTGTGGACTAGGCCTACTAGCTAGTTGGCTGAGTGCTGGGGACAGAGAAACGTAGCTTGTGTACTAGTGCTGGGGACAGAGAAGTGAGTAGTAGTGAGTACCTCAGTGGTGCTGCTGGAAGCTGATAGCCTCTCTCACATGCACGCACACATGCACGCCCACACACACACTCTCCCTGCATCGCGTTTATATGCAAGCTGAACTGCAGAGGATAAACGAGGTTGCGCGGCAGAGCCAGGAAACCATGACTAAGCTCTGAAATGCTGATTAAAGAGTATTTTTGAAGAAGTACAACTTTTGGAGGAGAGGAAGGGGTCACGTGAACCACAGACTACCCACCGCACCTCGCACACATACACTCCAACCCCCACTCCACTCACTCACACAACACTACCCTAACACCACCAGCACCCATCATTCAAACTCCAAACCCCCACCAGACAGCCCCAGCATAAGCGTACGCACCTGCATCCATCCATCTGGACAGTCCCCTCTGTTGGCCGGTACTTCAGGTAGCCAGGCAGGCAGCTAGAGGACGCGGTTAGGATATTATGCAGTATGCAGAGTGTATATAGAACACAGATGAGCTATATCTGCATGTTTCCTCTGCTACCCACAGAGAGGGGGGATAGTGGGGTGCCGGCAAGCTGCGATGATTCCCCTCTCACTTCCACCGCTAGGCGCGTTAGAGACACTGTTAATTAGTTTAGCTTTAATGGGGGGGAACTTTAGTTTAGCTTTAATGGTGGAAACTTTAGTTTAGCTTTAATGGTGGACACTTTAGTTTAGCTTTAGAAACTTCCATCGTCTTTTCTCTCTCTCTCTCTCTCTCTCTCTCTCTCTCTCTCTCTCTCTCTCTCTCTCTCTCTCTCTCACTCTCTCTCTCTCTCTCGCTCTCACTCCCTTTCTCTCTCTCTCTCTCTCTCTCTCTCTCTCTCTCTCCCCCCCTCTCTCTCTCTCTCTCTCTCGCTCTCGCTCACTCCCCCTCTCTCTCTCTCTCTCTCTCTCTCTCTCTCTCTCTCTCTCTCTCTCCCTCCCTCTCTGTCTCTCTCCCCCTCTCTCTCTCTCCCTCCCTCTCACTCCCTCTCACTCCCTCTCTCTCTCTCTCTCTCTCTCTCTCTCTCTCTCTCTCTCTCTCTCTCTCTCTCTCTCCCCCTCTCTCTCTCACTCCCTCTCTCTCACTCCCTCTCACTCCCTTTCTCTCTCTCTCTCTCTCGCGCTCTCTCTCTTTCCCCCTATCTCTCTCTCTCTCTCTCTCTCGCTCGCTCACTCCCTCTCTCCCTCTTTCTCGCTTTCACGCACTCTCTCCCTCTCCGCCTCCCTCTCTCTCTCTCTCTCTCTCTCTCTCTCTGGAGGCCTGATTCTTGGAGCAGGCACCGGATACATTGGGCCGTGGAGGCGCACTGGAGGTCTCCAGCGTAGAGCCTGCACAACCCGTCATGGCTGGATGGTTACCTTCGCCCGGCAAAGGCGGGGCGCTGGCACAGGACGCACTGGTCTGTGTAGACGCACCGGAGACACAGTGCGCAGAGCCAGTGCAGGATATCCTGGGCCGTAGAGACGCACTGGCGGCCAGATGCGCTGAGCCGGCACCATCCATCCTGGCTGGATGCCCACTCTAGCCCGGCCGATGCGGGGAGCTGGAATGTAGCGCACCGGGCTGTGAACGCGCACTGGAGACACCGTGCGCTCCACCACATAACACGGTGCCTGATCAGTACCACGCTCCCTACGGTAAGCACGAGGAGTTGGCTCAGGTCTCCAACCTGACTCAGCCAATCTCCTCGTGTGCCCCCAAATTTTTGGGGGGGGAGTGGCCTCCCAGTCTTTGGTGCCAGCCTTGACCCTGTGTAACCCTGGGCCCTTTTACTCGCTGCCTCCGCCTTCCTCGCTGCTTCCTGCTGCTCCCACGGCAGGCAATCCTTTCCCGCCAGGATCTCCTCCCACGTCCAGGATCCTTTCCCATTCAGGATGTCCTCCCATGTCCAGTCCTCCTTACCATGCTGCTTGGTCCGTTTGTGGTGGGTAGTTCTGTCATGAACGTCGTCAGGGAAATGACCGGACCAAGGTGCAGCGTGTTGAGCGTACATTTTACTTCAAAATGTATTAAAACACACTGTTTTGCAACAAAGGTATACAGTAGCCTCAACAGCACTCTCTAGGGTAGCACCATGGTGTAGCCGGACAACAACTAGTTTCCATCCTCCTCTGGGTACATTGACTTCAATACAAAACCTAGGAGGCTCATGGATCTCATCCCATTCCATAGACTTACACAGTAATTATGACAACTTCCAGAGGACGTCCTCCAAACTATCAGAGCTCTTGCAACATGAACTGACATGTTGTCCACCCAATCACAGAGAATGAATCTAGTACTGAAAGCATAAGCTACAGCTATCTAGCACTTCAGCGCATAAAATGTGGTGAGCAGTTGACTCAAAGAGAGAGAAAGACAATAGTTGAACCGTTTTTAACAAATTCATTATAGGACCAAGATCGAATCCTACAACACCGGCTCTGATGCTCGTCAGATGTGGCAGGGCTTGCAAACTATCACAGATTACAGAGGGAAATACAGCCTCAAGCTGTCCAGTGACGTAAGCCTACCAGACCAGCTAAATACCTTCTATGCTCGCTTCGAGGCTAGCAACAATGAACAATGCATGAGATCACCAGATGTTCCGGATGACTGTGTGATCACGCTCTCTGTCAGTGGAGGCTCCTCAGAGGAGGAAGGGGAGGACCATCCTCCTCAGTGAATTTCATATAATGTTTAATAGTGATACATTAAAAAGGTTATCATTTTTACATAAATCTATACAAATTATATTCACATAGTTGAACCGTTTTTAACAAAATAATTTTTTCAAAAATGAAGGAGAAGCAAGAGAGAGAGAGAGAGCTAGCTATATTCCGTTGTGTTTTTTTTCACTTTCACTTACTTAGCTAACATTAGCAAATGCAGCTATTGTAGCTAGTTTAGCCTGTTCAAACACCCATCTCAAACAGAGAGGGATGCTATGTTAGCTAGCTATCTATGGCTATTCAACACTGGAACTATTCCAAGTCAAGGTAAGCTTTTGGTTTTATACATTTATTTTCTGCTAAACTGCTTGCTGTACACTGTACTTTACTAACGGGCTAGTTCTATAGTGACAATGATGTAGGCTGCGTGTAGCGGTTAGCGGTAATGGTATGACGGTTTGGCTTGAAAAGTTTTTTTCGCCTGGTCACATACAGCTGGTGCGTTGTGCATTGAAGTCCACAAGCAAAGGGAAAAGGTGAGAGGAGGAGAGCGCATAGATGCAATAAGGCATACAACATGGCTGCTATGAAAGTGAACTGTGTTTGCAGGTGATCAGGGCTGTATTCATTCCGCTGATTCTGTTGAAAAACCTTTCTTAAACAGGAATCAACATACATGAATTTGTCCAATATAAACTGTCATTTGCAACTGTTTGGACAAATGATTACACCCCAGATCAGCTAGATGCAGGCAAGAGTGTGCAAGGAGCTATTGAATGTGTCACTGTCTGTCACCTTGATAACTAACATTTTTCTTTCAACCTATGTTGTAAACTTTAATTCATAGACTAGGTTTTAGCAACCTCATGATGGGTATCGTCGATTCAGGCGCGGCTGGGAATTTTATAGATAGATCGTTCGCCCATAGTTTAGGGATCCTCATTGTTCCCATGGCTGTGCCCTTCCCCGTTCACACCTTAGATAGTCGATCATTAGGGTCAGGTTTGATCAGGGAGGCCACCGCTCCTCTGGGAATGGTGACGCAGGGGGGGTGGGCACAAGGAGAGAATGAGTCTCTTCCTTATTGACTCTCTTGCATTTCCCGTGGTGCTAGGCCTACCCTGGTTAGTTTGTCATGACCCCACTGTTTCTTGGCCACAGAGGGCTCTCACGGGGTGGTCGCGGTAGGGCTCGGGGAGGTGTTTAGGGGTTTCCGTTGGTGCTACTACGGTGGAAAGTCCAGACCAGGTCTCCACCGTGCGCATTCCCCCTGAATATGCAGATTTGGCTCTCGCCTTCTCTAAAAAGAAGGCGACTCAATTACCACCCCATCGACGGGGCGATTGTGTAATAAATCTCCTGGTAGATGCTGCACTTCCCAGGAGTCACGTGTATCCCCTCTCACAGGCGGAGACGAAGGCTATGGAAACATATGTCTCCGAATCCCTGCATCAGGGGTACATTCGGTCCTCCACTTCACCTTTCTCCTCAAGTTTATTTTTTGTGAAGAAGGAGGGAGGTCTGCGCCCGTGTATTGACTATCGGGGTCTGAACCAGATCACTGTGAGGTATAGTTACACACTACCACTCATAGCCACAGCGATTGAGTCAATGCACAGGGCGCGCTTCTTCACCAAACTAGATCTCAGGAGCGCGTACAACCTGGTGCGTATCCGAGAGGGAGACGAGTGGAAGACGGCTTTCAGTACCACCTCAGGGCACTATGAGTACCTCGTCATGCCGTACGGGTTGATGAATGCGCCATCAGTCTTCCAAGCCTTTGTATACGAGATTTTCAGGGACCTGCACGGGCAGGGTGTAGTGGTGTATAATGATGACATTCTGATATACTCCTCTACATGCGCCGAGCATGTGTCCCTGGTGTGCAGGGTCGCCTGTTGGAGCATGACGTGTACGTCAAGGCTGAGAAATGCTTGTTTTTCCACCAGTCCATCTCCTTCCTAGGGTATCGCATTTCCACCTCAGGGGTGGAGATGGAGAGTGACCACATTTCAGCTGTGCGTAATTGGCCGACTCCCACCACGGTAAAGGATGTGCAGCGGTTCTTAGGGTTTGCCAACTACTACCGGAGGTTTATCCGAGGTTTTGGTCAGGTAGCGGCTCCCATTACCTCACTGCTGAAGGGGGGCCTGGTGCGTTTGCAGTGGTCGGCTGAGGCGGACAGGGCTTTTAGTCACCTGAGGGCTCTGTTGACCTCGGCTCCCGTGCTGACCCATCCGGATCCCTCTTTGGCGTTCATAGTGGAGGTGGACGCATCCGAGGCTGGGATAGGAGCTGTGCTCTCTCAGCGCTCGGGTACGCCACCGAAGCTCCGCCCCTGTGCCTCCTTCTCGAAGAAGCTCAGGCCGGCGGAGCGAAACTATGCCGTGGGGGACCGGGAGCTGTTGGCTGTCATCAAGGCCTTGAAGATGTGGAGATATTGGCTTGAGGGGGCTAGACACCCTTTTCTCATCTGGACTGACTACCGCAATCTGGAGTACATCTGGGCAGCGAGGAGACTGAACCCTCGCCAGGAAAGGTGGGCCATGTTTTTCACCCGTTTTGTGTTTACCCTTTCCTACAGACCAGGCTCCCAGAACGTAAAGGCAGACACATTGTCCCGGCTATATAACACAGAGGAGTGGCCCATGGATCCCACTCCCATACTCCCCGCCTCCTAGCTGGTGGTGCCGGTAGTATGGGAGCTGGACACGGACATTGAGTAGGCGTTACGTGCAGAGCCCGCTCCCGTCCAGTGTCCCGCTGGGCGTCTGTACGTCCCGTCTGCTGTTCGTGACCGGTTGATCTATTGGGCCCAAACGTCATCCTCCTCTGGTCATCCTGGGATCGGTTGGACAGTGCGCTGTTTGAGCGGGACGTACTGGTGGCCTACCTTGGCTAAGGATGTCCAGAGGGGGCGGAGGAACCTCCCGCACCTCAGACTCCTGGAGCGGGCCAGCCACCACCAGCCTGAGGAGAGACACATGGAACGAGGGGTTAATACGGTAATCGGGTGGAAGCTGTAACCTATAACAAACCTCATTCACTCTCCTTAGGACTTTAAATGGCCCCACAAACTGCGGACCCAGCTTCTAGCTGGGCAGGCGGAGGGGCAGGTTTCGGGTCGAGAGCCAGACCCGGTCCCCCGGTGCGAACACCGGGGCCTCACTGCGGTGGCGATCTGCATTCTCCTTTTGGCACATCACAGCCTGCTGAAGGTGAACATGGACAGCTTCCCATGTCTCCTCCGTGCGCCTGAACCAGTCGTCCACATCAGGAACCTCGGTCTGACTCTGATGCCAAGGCGCCAGAACTGGCTGGTACCCCAGTACGCACTGGAAGGGAGAGAGGTAAGTGGAGGAGTGGCAAAGCGAGTTCTGTGCCATCTCGGCTCAGGGCACGAACGCCGCCCACTCCCCCGGCCGGTCCTGGCAATAGGACCGCAGAAACCTGCCCACATCCTGGTTCACTCTCTCCACCTGCCCATGACTCTCGGGGTGAAACCCTGAAGTAAGGCTGATCGAGACCCCCAGACATTCCATGAACGCCTTCCAGACCCTAGACGTGAACTGGGGACCCCGATCAGACACTATATCCTCAGGCACCCCGTAGTGCCGGAAGACGTGTGTAAACAAGGCCTCCGCAGTCTGTAGGGCCGTAGGGAGACCGGGCAGACGGAGGAGACGACAGGACTTAGAGAACCGATCCACAACAACCAGGATCGCGGTGTTACCCTGTGAGGGTGGAAGATCGTTCAGAAAATCCACCGACAGGTGCGACCAAGGCCGCTGTGGAATGAGTAAGGGGTGTAGCTTACCTCTGGGCAGCTGCCTAGGAGCCTTACACTGGGCGCACACTGAGCAGGAGGAAACATAAACCCTCACGTCCTTAGCCAAGGTAGGCCATCTCATTACACGAGGGCTATTCGATGGTAATGCAGAACGTCACAGGATGTTTTTGTGCTGGTCAAGGGCAGACAGGTCTGGAGTGAACCAAGGACTATATCTATTCCTAGTTCTACATTTTTTTAATCATGGCTTTAGAAGCTTCTGATAGGCTAATTGACATCATTTGAGTCAATTGGAGGTGTACCTGTGGATGTATTTCAAGGCCTACCTTCAAGCTCAGTCCCTCTTTGCTTGACGTCATGGGAAAATCAAAAGAAATCAGTCAAGACCTCAGAAAAAAAATTGTAGACTGGTTCAAGTCTGGTTCATCCTTGGGAGTAATTTCCAAACGCCTGAAGGTACCACGTTCATCTGTACAAACAATAGTACGCAAGTTTAAACACCATGGGACCACGCAGCCGCCATACCGCTCAGGAAGGAGACGCATTCTGTCTCCTAGAGATGAACGTACTTTGGTGCAAAAGTGCAAATCAATCCCAGAACAACAGCAAAGGACCTTGTGAAGATGCTGGAGGAAACAAGTACAAAAGTATCTATATCCACAGTAACGAGTCCTATATCGACATAACCTGAAAGTCCACTCAGCAAGGAAGAAGCCACTGCTCTAAAACCACCATAAAAAAAAACAGACTACGGTTTGCAACTGCACATGGGGACAAATATCATAATTTTGGGAGAAATGTCCTCTGGTCTGATGAAACAAAAATAGAACTGTTTGGCCATAATGACCATCATTTCGTTTGGAGGAAAAAGGGGGAGACTTGCAAGCCAAAGAACACCATCCCAACCGTGAAGCACGGGGGTGGAAGCATCGTGTTTTGGGGGTGCTTTGCTGCAGGAGGGACTGGTGCACTTCACAAAATAGATGGCATCATGAGGCTGGAAAATTATGTGGATATATTGAAGCAACATCTCAAGACATCAGTCAGGAAGTTAAAGCTTGGTTGCAAATGGGTCTTCCAAATGGACAATGACCCCAAGCATACTTCCAAAGTTGTGGCAAAATGGCTTAATAAGGACAACAAAGTCTAGGTATTGGAGTGGCCATCACAAAGCCCTGACCTCAATCCTATAGAAAATTTGTGGGCAGAACTGAAAAAGCATGTGAGAGCAAGGAGGCTTACAAACCTGACTCAGTTACAGCAGCTCTGTCAGGAGGAATGGGCCACAATTCACCCAACTTATTGTGGGAAGCTTGTGGAAGGCTACCCGAAATGTTTGACCCAAGTTCAACAATTTAAAGGCAATGCTACCAAATACTAATTGAGTGTATGTAAACTTCTGACCCACTGGGAATGTGATGAAAGAAATAAAAGCTGAAATAAATAATTATCTCTACTATTATTCTGACATTTCACATTCTTAAAATAAAGAGGGGATCCTAACTGACTTAAGATAGGGAATTTTATGAGGATTAAATGTCAGGAATTGTGAAAAACTGAGTTTAAATGTATTTGGCTAAGGTGTATGTAAACTTCCGACTTCAACTGCACATGTTTCAAGCAGACCACTGTAGTCCCTATGTCCAGGAACGCCAAGGTAACCTGTCTAGCACTCACAACTGTAGCCATGAAATGCTTTGAAATGCTCGTCATGGCTTACATCAACACCATCATCCCATCATCCCATCATCCCAGATACCCTGGACCCACTCCAATTCACATATGACTCAATCTATATTGCACTCTACACCGCCCTTTTCCACCTGGATAAAAGGAACACCTATGTGAGTATACTGTTCATCAACATTGAGATCTCAGATTGTTGTCAAGTTGATCTCTCATTGTTGTCATGCTGATCTATCATTGTTGTCATGCTGATCTATCATTGTTGTCATGCTTATCTATCATTGTTGTCATGTTGATCTATCATTGTTGTCATGTTGATCTGTCATTGTTGTCATGTTGATCTGTCATTGTTGTCATGTTGATCTCTCATTGTTGTCATGTTGATCTATCATTGTTGTCATGTTGATCTCCCATTGTTGTCATGTTGATCTCTCATTGTTGTCATGTTGATCTATCATTGTTGTCATGCTGATCTATCATTGTTGTCATGTTGATCTCTCATTGTTGTCGTGCTGATCTCTCATTGTTGTCATGTTGATCTCTCATTGTTGTCATGCTGATCTCTCATTGTTGTCATGCTGATGTCTCATTGTTGTCATGTTGATCTATCATTGTTGTCATGCTGATCTCTCATTGTTGTCATGCTGATCTCTCATTGTTGTCATGCTGATCTCTCATTGTTGTCATGCTGATCTCTCATTGTTGTCATGCTGATCTATCATTGTTGTCATGCTGATCTCTCATTGTTGTCATGTTGATCTCTCATTGTTGTCATGCTGATCTCTCATTGCTGTCATGGTGATCTCTCATTGTTGTCATGCTGATCTCTCATTGTTGTCATGCTGATCTATCGTGGTTGTCATGCTGATCTCTCATTGTTGTCATGCTGATCTCTCATTGTTGTCATGCTGATCTCTCATTGTTGTCATGCTGATCTCTCATTGTTGTCATGCTGATCTCTCATTGTTGTCATGCTGATCTCTCATTGTTGTCATGCTGATCTATCATTGTTGTCATGCTGATCTCTGATTGTTGTCATGCTGATCTCTCATTGTTGTCACGTTGATCTATCATTGTTGTCATGTTGATCTATCATCGTTGTCATGTTGATATATCATTGTTGTCATGTTGATCTATCATTGTTGTCATGCTGATCTCTCATTGTTGTCATGGTGATCTCCCATTGTTGTCATGTTGATCTCTCATTGTTGTCATGCTGATCTCTCATTGTTGTCATGCTGATCTCTCATTGTTGTCATGCTGATCTCTCATTGTTGTCATGCTGATCTCTCATTGTTGTCATGCTGATCTATCATTGTTGTCATGCTGATCTCTCATTGTTGTCATGCTGATCTATCATTGTTGTCCTGCTGATCACTCATTGTTGTCATGTTGATCTCTAATTGTTGTCATGTTGATCTCTCATTGTTGTCATGCTGATCTATCATTGCTGTCATGCTGATCTCTCATTGTTGTCATGTTTATCTCTCATTATTGTCATGTTGATCTCTCATTGTTGTCATGCTGATATACCATTGTTGTCATGTTAATCTCTCATTGTTGTCATGTTTATCTCTCATTATTGTCATGTTGATCTCTCATTGTTGTCATGCTGATATACCATTGTTGTCAGGTTGATCTCTCATTGTTGTCATGTTTATCTCTCATTATTGTCATGTTGATCTCTCATTATTGTCATGTTGATCTCTCATTGTTGTCATGTTGATCTATCATTGTTGTCATGCTGATCTCTCATTGTTGTCATGCTGATCTCTCATTGTTGTCATGCTGATCTCTCATTGTTGTCATGTTGATCTATCATTGTTGTCATGTTGATCTATCATTGTTGTCATGTTGATCTCTCATTGTCATGCGGATCTCTCATTGTTGTCATGCTGATCTCTCATTGTTGTCATGCTGATCTCTCATTGTTGTCATGTTGATCTATCATTGTTGTCATGTTGATCTCTCATTGTTGTCATGCTGATCTCTCATTGTTGTCATGCTGATCTCTCATTGTTGTCATGCTGATCTCTCATTGTTGTCATGCTGATCTCTCATTGTTGTCATGCTGATCTCTCATTGTTGTCATGCTGATCTATCGTGGTTGTCATGCTGATCAATCATTGTTTTCATGCTGATCTATCGTGGTTGTCATGCTGATCTCTCATTGTTGTCATGCTGATCTCTCATTGTTGTCATGCTGATCTCTCATTGTTGTCATGCTGATCTCTCATTGTTGTCATGCTGATCAATCATTGTTGTCATGCTGATCTCTCATTGTTGTCATGTTGATCTATCATTGTTTTCATGCTGATCAATCATTGTTGTCATGCTGATCTCTCATTGTTGTCATGCTGATCTCCCATTGTTGTCATGCTGATCTATCATTGTTGTCATGCTGATCTATCATTGTTGTCATGCTGTGTGAAGTGAGCAGTCTGTGAGCATCTGATGATGACATAAATAAGAGTATATGCAGCGTTTCTGACATGTGAGTATCTGTTCTCTATAGTGACACACAGAGCTGGGAGATTCTTATGAAGAGGGCCTGATTTCCCAGCGAGGCAAACGTGCTATTTGTTTGTGTATGTAGGATTGGTGTGTGTGTGTGTGTGTGTGTGTGTGTAGGATCGGTGTGTGTGCATATAGGATCAGGGAGGCGAAACACACTGCTAATTGCTATCTAGGCCACAGACTGGTAACAGCAGGCTACGTCTGCACACTGTGACCGAGGGGATAAATACACAAACAGAGAGATTCACCCGAGGACCAGAGATACAAAAACAACAACCTGAGAGCAAAGGAGATTAATCAAACCTGTGTGTGGAGCTTTGTGAATACTGAAGGTAGTATTCTTTGTGTGCGTGTGTGTTTGCTTTTGCTAAGCAGAATGAATGCTATGTTCTTTGCTATGTTCTTTGCTATGTCAAATCAAATCAAAATCGAATTATGTATGTTCCCATCCATGATTACCCCATTAATGTTTGTACATTATACACAGAATTTATGACAATGTTTGGGGTGAGAGACAATAATGACCAGATTTTGATGACACCCAGTTTTTGCCTCTATCTCTGTGTACTGTATTGCTTGTTCTATAATTGCACAGTTGCTGTGGATGAGTAGTTGTAGGTCAAACAGATACGGTCTGACTGGACTCAGTAGATATTTACCTCACTGAGTCACCTTTGACAAGAGCATCTGCTAAAGCAAAATAATAATTTGCCAGAGTGCAGGCATTTTTCTCTCGTTCGCTCACTCTCTTTCTCTCGCTCTCTCTCGCTCCCCCATCCCTCACTCTCTCTCTCCCTCCCTCCCTCTCTCTCTATCGCCCATCCCTCTCTCTCCCTCCCTCTCTCTCGCTCCCCCATCCCTCTCTCTCTTGCTCTCCTTCTCTCCCTCTGTTTCTCTCTCTATCCCCCATCCCTCTCTCCCTCTGTTTCTCTCTCTATCCCCCATCCCTCTCTCTCTCTCTCCCTCCCTCCCTCTCTCTCATCCCCCATCCCTCTCTCTCTTGCTCTCCTTCTCTCCCTATGTTTCTCTCTCTATCCCCCATCCCTCTCTCTCTCTCTCCCTCCCTCCCTCTCTCTCACTCCCCCATCCCTCTCTCTCTTGCTCTCCTTCTCTCCCTCTGTTTCTCTCTCTATCCCCCATCCCTCTCTCTCTCATCCCCCATCCCTCTCTCTCTTGCTCTCCTTCTCTCCCTCTTTCTCTCTCTATCCCCCATCCCTCTCTCTCTCTCCCCCTCCCTCCCTCTCTCTCATCCCCCATCCCTCTCTCTCTCTCCTTCTCTCCCTCTGTTTCTCTCTCTATCCCCCATCCCTCTCTCTCTCACTCCCCCATCCCTCTCTCTCTCTCCTTCTCTCCCTCTGTTTCTCTCTCTCTCTCTGTATTGTACTGATTTGGCTGAACATGTCGGTGTGCTGCTATAGCTGAATCCGATCATGCTGAAAGCCAGGGTGCTTATTGTTCCAGCCTGGGTGTTTATTGTTCTAGCCTGGGTGCTCAGGAGAGTCTTTGTAAGGGGAGCTCAACAGCTCCAAAACCTGGTGCCCCCCGTCTCCCCTAACCGAAGAGGCTGAGGATGCTGCTCCCACTACAGATACAGGGTGAAACCAGACTCTGGAGAGGCGGAGGGGGAGTGTGGAGAGATAAGGAAGCAAAGGAGGGAGGGAGGGGGAGAGGGAAGAGAGGGGAAGAGAGAGAGAGGGAGAGAAGAGAGAACCATGATAGATGCAGCAATTGTAATATATACTGTCATTCATTACATATATCCGAGAAGACCCGATCCAACTATCAAACCTCTTCGCCCCTATTGAGACGGACCTACTAGCCCCAGGAGTCAGCACAGCCGCCCAGTAGCACCCTTCCCCACGGCCACCATGCTTCAGCAGGTCACATCCCTATCGGATTTCATCACGACCACCATCGTTGTGGGCAGCTCGATGGTAAGAGATTTTGGCCTGCCTACGATCTGTGAACTGATGAAGGTCCACTGTCTCCCAGGAGCCCGTGTCCATGACATCAACTCCCTGTTGCCAACGGTTCTGGCCAACTACTGCAATATTGACACCATCGTCATTCATGTAGGTTTTAACGACCTTCGTTTTAGGCGATCTGAGGAACTGAGGGAGACCCTCGCTAGCACAGAGAAGAGAATAATTATCTCTGGCCCCCTCCTGTTCTACTGAAGGGGTTTTGAATGTTTCAGCCAACTCTTTGCCCCAAACGAGTACCTGAAGAAACTTTGCAACGACAGGAATGTCTTTTTTGTGACAACTTTGATTTGTTGTCGGAGCAACCAGCACTTTTTAAAAGAGACGGGATTCACCCTAACCGCAGGGGTTCCAGGATTATTTCCAGAAACATCGCAAACTGTGTTAGAGACTGAGAGACAAGGTCTGGTAGTGCTCCAGTTCTCCCTGTCAGAATAAGCAACAGAGGACTTGGAAAGCATATCAGCTCCTGTAGAAATGGCACTATAGTTATTGTGAGTAACCTAATTTATGTTCCTTTAACTCCCGCCGTCTAGTGAGTTTATACAAACTGTCATTTCCTACCATTCCGATAGATTGGAGACTGTCAGAAAATGTGGTTGTCACAATCATTTGATTGTTATTGCATCGGTTACCTCGAGTGGCCCACACTCATTGAATATGGCACTTTTAAACGTTAGAGCAATCAGTAGTAAAACCTTTCTCGTGAATGACCTCATTACTGAGTGCAGTTGATTGCATGTTTCTCAATGAAACATGGCTGTCTTCAGACTGTAGTGCCGCTCTTCTTGAAGCCTTCTCCCCTGACTACAGCTTTTCATATTCTATCAAAAGACTTTGGGTCTTTTGAGCATTGTGCTATTCTGTGTAAATGTCAGCCACCAGTGCTGGCTATAACCCTGTACAGACCACTAAAGCACTGCCTCACTTTCTTTACTGATTGATCTATTATCCTTGAGAACTATGATACAATCATTGTGTTGTGCAGTTTTAATATTTAATATGTTATGTTAATATGTTGTCATCAAGGCAAAGGGTGCCTGCTTTGAAGAATCTCAAATATATAAAATATATTTTGATTTGTACAACACTTTTTTTGGTTACTACATGACTCCATATGTGTTCGTTTTGATGTCTTCACTATTATTCTACAATGTAGAAAATAGTTTTTTTTAAATAAAGAAAAACCCTTGAATGAGTGTGCGTGTCAACTTTTGACTGGTACTGTATAACAAGGCAATTAGAAATGCCAGACGGGCTCATTTTTATAACTTAATCGCTAATAATCAGAATAATTTGAGAGTGCTCATCTCGGCCATTAATGGCCTGATAAATCCTATCCCCGCAAAACCTATGAGAACTTTCCTCCACATCTAAATGTGATGAGTTTGTGGCGTATTTCAGAGATAAGATAACAAACATTAGGCTGGGTATCAGTCAAGCAAGACCTGATGAGAAGTTTGATGATATGAGCCCTAGCCTACCATGCAAAGGCACTATGGATTTATTTCCCCTGGCTGAGACAGACATGCTCAGTAAAGTGATATCACAATTTAAGCCTTCTACCTGCCTTCTCATTCCTATCCCCACCACCTTCTTCAAAATTGTTTTTAATTGGATATCTGAAGAAGTACTAGCTATTGTTAATCACTCCCTGTTCACAGGTACTTTCCCCACGGCACTAAAGCCTGTCATGATGATGAATCTAGATGATGGCACATTTAAGGTAGTTGTGGTTCTCACAAACTTGAACCAGCACTGAAATTTGAGCAGAGAGGTTCATTTGTTCCCCCTCTCTGCTCTTTTCCTCGGGTTGAAGCACATCCCTAACACCCAGACAGATGTCAAGAAGTTGGGAACCTCCCAGCCACCTGGAACATCATCTTGTTCTTGGAGTTTATTCACAAGGTTAGACAGAAATATATCCACACATGTTATTCTATATCATGCAGAATCGTAACTAAACTTATAACTTGGGAAGCTCATTCAATAATACAGACATGGGTGATTTCTGTCCCAGGGGACTAAACTGTGCAATGTTTTGTTAAATTTACACCACAATTAGTTGAAACCTGTACACTCCTGTGTAAAGAAGCTATGGCTGTCATGATTTCAATTGACTAAATACAGTTACCATTTTCTTTTGTTAACCTATGCAGGTTTGTCATATGATTTCCAGGCACTTGGTGGAGATGAATACAACAATACTCCAAGGCAGGACATTTCCTTGCATCCAGGTGGAGCCCTGCTACCAGCAGGAACAAGGAGCACTCCATGTCAGTAAGTCATGCTTTTCTCACGAAAGTATGTATAGCTAATGCTCCACTCATATGAGGAGTGGAGAAGCCCTATGCACCATAAGCCTATCTACTTCTGGAGTAACTCCCTGTCAGAGATACTGGGATTAGAGGGTTTTTTCAGGAGGCCCTGGGCCAATTGGTGGTCAGGGGTGAGTGCTTAGGGGTTAGAGGGAGTGAGTGAAGTTACAGACATGAAGATGCAACTTGAACCACAGAGTAAGGCTACCTCCAAACCAAAATGCATGAAATGCATGTCCACCAAGGCTGTTTGGTGTGGGGGAAAACACTGTTTTACATTTTTAATTGGTTGATGGATAGTCTTTGCAACTTTTCTGCCGGACAGCACAACACAAGCCTAGACCCCCCTCCCCCCCACTGAAAACCATTGAGTTGCTGCGTCTTTTACACATCCATTTGTCTGATTGTACCCTTATAGTCCTCAATCAACAATGTAAATGTTAACTCTTGCTTTCTCTTTCAAGATCATTTAGTACCTTTATCCATCTCTCTACAGGTGCTACAGAGACATAATATTCAAATGACCTCCAGAGCCCTCAGACGAACTACCTGAGATCTCTTCAGGGCACAGAGAAGTAAGCTCTGCTGGTGGTAATATACTTTATACACTATGTAAACCTCCTTCACTATGGCGGTCTGTGTGGTGACATATAGCACATTATAAACCGGGTGTTCGAGCACTGAATACCGATTGGCTGACAGCCGTGGTATATCAGACCATATACCACAAGTATGACAAAACACTTATTTTTACTGCTCTAATTACGTTGGTAACCAGTTTATTATAGCAATACGGTACCTCGAGTTTGTGGTATACGGCTAATATACCACGGCTGAGGGCTGTTCTTAGGCAAGACACAACGCGTAGTGCCTGGATATATACCACACCCCCTCGGGACTTATTGCTTAATTATCCAGGGCCCCTGGTTTGGATTGGATTCACTGTACTCACTGAAACTCATGCCCTCTCCTCCCTAAATCTCTCAGACTTTTATAAAAACGGACGTGTCCATCCCCCTATCCCCAGGTGAGTCTGCTGGTTCATGGAACTCTAGAGCAGCTCATCAAAACACCTGCCACCCTGTTGTCAGCTATCAACAGACAGTTCCCTGAGGAAGGAAGACACTATCAAGGCTTTAAAATGGTCAAATGTGGGGGATGACCACCAAATGTGGGGGATGACCACCCAATGTGGGGGATGACCACCAAATGTGGGGGATGACCACCCAATGTGGGGGATGACCACCCAATGTGGGGGATGACCACCCAATGTGGGTGATGACCACCCAATGTGGGGGATGACCACCCAATGTGGGGGATGACCACCAAATGCAGTAAAGTTTGGTATAAACTACTCATGTTCATTGTTTTGTAGGTTACAACACAAAACTTATTTTTACTAACTACTCTGGTAACTTAAACATCTGACAACAAGCAGACTTTTTCCATCATGACAACACTTAAAGCTTATGATAAAAAATAAAAAAATGAATCAATGAATGTATCATATCCAGGGTGAATACTGTACATTTGTATTCAGGTATATAAGATATCACACAGCCAACTAAAATATATATCCCAGACAAGACTGAAGAATAGGACAAATAGGTTGCATTTGGACAAGCAGCCCAAGTCTGATCTTTTTTCCCCTAATTGGTCTTTTGACCAATCAGATCAGCTCTGAAAAACCAATGTGATTGGTCAAAAGACCAATTAGTGGAAAAAATATCAGAATGGTGCTGCGAGTCTAAACATAGCCAGAGATAAGTGAATATGAGTCAGGTGTTGTGTTCATAGCAGTTTCTATGAATTTGAGTTGTTAAATACACTACATGTTAAATGGCTACGAGACAGAGATAAGGAGACTCTTGCTGTAATCAAAGGGAAGGTACCATTGAAGGACCCAGTATTCAGGCAGGCAGCTTGAAGCAGATGTGTCACCATCCAGGCCCTTGTCACAGCATGCAGTGGCCTGATAGAGAGATGACACATTTATTATGTACCTTTCATCACCAAAGCCATGTTAACATTTACAGCACACATTTCTGAACAATCCAACCATTTTGTTGGTATTATTGATCTAAAATGGGCAATTCACACACAATATCCAATTCATAAGCATTGACTAATACCTCTCGGGTCCTGTGGTGGTCTGGTAGCATGCTGCTTTCTAGTGATCTTACTCTCTCTCTCCACCATAACAAAAACATCAATAACAATACGCCTCGTCAGTCAGTAACTTGGATAACTAGGCTAATTAAACACAACAAGTAAATGTGTACATGAGCCAAATGATACCCAACCAGTACAGCCTAGTTGTCTATTTGCAGTGAAATTGAGGAATGGGGGAACTTCTTCAGTCACCAATTAATACATAAACAGGCAGTGGAATGAAGTAATTTGACAGAAGAATTAACAGGAAAATGAAACAAAAGTCATTAACATGTCTTTAAAATATATCTAGTAAATATAGCTATAGTTTTAATAGTTTTTATTTTCTATAAACCAAGCTAAAATGAGCTGCACTGTAGTGATGATGGTAGGAGTTGGCTAACTACCTTTCCCCCAGCAGTTTCAATTTAGTTAGTTAATTACATTTATATCAACTTTATCAATCAGATGGTTAACTAGCAAATATATTTGTTTTCTCCTCGCATCTAACGTTGCCTGATAAAGCTAGCCAGTTGATAGTAAAGCAAGGATGAATGTTGGGCCAGCTAGCTAACGTAATAACAGTTGTTATTAAAATGGCTGATCTGGAGTTTGTCTGAAATGTAGCTACCATTATATTTCAGATGATAAGCAAACTACTGTCAAGCAACCCCCCCCCCCCCCCCCCCCCCCCCCCCACACACACACACAAAAAAAAGTGATGTACACAGACAAAAGAGACATTTCGCACTCCACACAGCTCTTTCCCACCTGGACAAAAGGAACACCTATGTGAGAATGCTATTCATTGACTACAGCTCAGCGTTCAACTCCTCCCTCTGCAACTGGATCCTGGACTTCCTGACTGGCCCAGGTGGTAAGGGTAGGCAACAACACATCTGCCACGCTGATCCTCAACATCGGGGCCCCTCAGGGGTGCGTGCTTAGTCCCATCCTGTACTCCCTGTTCGCCCTCGACTCCAACACCATCATAAAGTATGCTGACGACACAATAGTGGTAGGCCTGATCACCGACAATGATGAGACAGCTTATAGGGAGGAGATGATCGTGGACTACAGGAAAAGGAGGGCCGAACAGGCCCCCATTAACATCAACGGGGCTGTAGTGGAGTGGTCGAGAGTTTCAAGTTCCTTGGTGTCCACATCACCAACAAACTGTCATGGTCCAAATACACCAAGACAGTCGTGAAGAGGGCACGACAACACCTTTTCCCCCTCAGGAGACTGAAAAGATTTGGTATGGGTCCCCAGATCCTTAAAAAGTTATACAGGTGCACCATTGAGAGCATCCTGACCGTTTGCATCACCGCCTGGTATGGTAACTTCTCGGCATCCAACCGTAAGAGGGTAGTGCGTACGGCCCAATACATCACAGGGGCCAAGCTTCCTGCCATCTAGGACCTATATACTAGGCAGTGTCAGAAGAAGGCCCAAAATATTGTCAAAGACTCCAGCTACCCAAGTCATAGACTGTTCTCTCTGCTACCGCACGGCAAGTCTAGGTCCAAAAAGCTCCTTAACAACTTCTACCTACAAGCCATAAGACCGCTGAACAATTAATCAAGTGGCCACCCGGACTATTTTCATTGACCCCACTGCTGCTACTCGCTGTTTACTATCTATGCATAGTCACTTTATCCCTGCCTACATGTACAAATTACCTCGACTAACCTGTACCCCCAGACATTGACTCGGTACCGGTACCCCCTGTATATAGCCTCGTTATTGTTATGTAATTTTATTGTGTTAATTTTTATTACATTTTTACTTTAGTTTATTTAGCTAATATTTTCTTAACTCTATTTCTTGAACTGCATTATTGACAAAGGGCTTGTAAGTAAGCATTTCACAGTAAGGTCTACACCTGTTGTATTCGGCGCACATGACAAACAACATTTTATTTGATTACCTTCAAGTAGATCGTTTTGGTTTTATGTGGGTAGCTACATGTTGGTAGCTACACATCAAAAAAATATGGATTGTTCCATCAATCAAATACCAGGAGGTAGCTACATGCTGGTAGCTACATCCTGGTATTTGATTGATGGAACAATCCAGCCAATGGTTAGGCTGCTGTGGTTTTGGCAAAAGGACCTGATTGGTCAGGAGTAAAAGGTCCTGCCCCCAGAGCGCAAATCAAATATTTCTTTCTGCAACTTTACAAAACTCAGAGCAAGCGCATTTTCTAAATCTGCAAGTGTATTTTTGATTCACAGCAGAATATTCATAGTTGTAAATGGTCTTGTAATAATTCTAAAAAAAGAAATTATGCTTGCAAATCTGTATTCAAAACCGTTGTTAAATCTTTCACACAAGGTTGTGAAATTAAATTACACAGTTGCGAATCGTACTTGCAACCATGAGTCTGAATGTGCGACCATGATATTCAAAATAGAAACTCACGTAGTTCTGTCATCCTTGTAATTCACAGGCAATAAAGATAAAACACCAGGTAAAAACCCTAGGTGTTATTTTAGATTCTGAACTCAATTTGGAATCACACATTAGGAAGAAGACCAAAATAGCTTTTTACCACTTGAGGAACATTGCCACAGTGCAGCCGTTTCTATCTCAGGCTTATACAGAGAGACTCATCCGTGCTTTTATTACAAGCAGGTTTGACTACTGTAATGCTCTCCTTTCTGGTTTACCCAAGAAAGCCATTGGTCAACTGCAAAACATACAGAATGCTGCAGCACTGGTACTGACCAAGACCAGACAGAGAGCTCACATTACACCGGTTTTAAGGTATCTGCACTGGCTGCCTGTGAGTTTTAGAATTAATTATAAGATTCTTCTGTTGGTTTTTAAATCCATCCACAATTGTACACCCCAATACATATCAGACATGCTTTTAAGTTCTGTACCCAGTAGGTCCCTCAGGTCCTCCGGCACTGGTCTTTTAGCTATCCCAAAGCCTAGGACCAAGAGGCATGGGGAGTCAGCCTTTAGTTACTATGCCCCCAGCCTCTGGAATAGCCTGCCAGAGAACCTGAGGGGGACCAAGAGGCATGGAGAGTCAGCCTTTAGTTACTATGCCCCCAGCCTCTGGAATACCCTGCCAGAGAACCTGAGGGGGGCCAAGAGGCATGGAGAGTCAGCCTTTAGTTACTATGCCCCCTGCCTCTGGAATAGCCTGCCAGAGAATCTGGGGGGGGACCAAGAGGCATGGAGAGTCAGCCTTTAGTTACTATGCCCCCTGCCTCTGGAATAGCCTGCCAGAGAATCTGGGGGGGGGGGGGGGGGACATATTTAAAAGAGATCTTAAAACACACCTTTTTAGCTTTGCTTTTCCTTCGGGTGCTTTTGTAGTCGTTCAGTTTTTATTTTCATTATTTGTATTCGTTTTTTTTCCTGTGAAGCACATTGCGTTGCACTCCATGTCTGAAATGTGCTGTTTAAATAAAGCTTGATTTGATTTGATTTGATATAGATATACTGTATCATTCACATAAGATATGTGGAAATGGGTTAAAATTAATGTTATGGAAGGTTACGTTTCCATTGGATGAATAGTACAGTACTGACTCTGGCTCATAAGTGAATATGTGAATAGATACAGTATATCCTTTTTAATACATTTAATCTCAAACAAGGACATTTTCCCTCTGCCTAACAACATTCTCACCTACACTAAGCTCATTTAACAGTGTTTTCTCAGCTAGGCTATATAACATTCTACAGTAAAAAATTATACATTTGTATCCCAATAAACCACCTCCCCCTCCAAATTGTGTGTCCAAAATAGCATCATATTACCTATATAATGGTTAAAAATAGTGCACTACATGGGGAATAGGGTGCCATTTGGGATGCGAACAAAGAGAAAACGAAAGAGAACTCCCGGCCGTGCTCTGCTGTAGAGACGAGTAATGCCAGGGTGTTGCGCATAGAAGGGACAATGGCATAGCCGAGCACCGTAATGCCACCTGAATAACAGGGATTACTGGCTAATATGCCTGTCTGTTTAGCAATTTATAATACGGACGACTGTATAGCAGCAGTTCAGCTGCTCTTCCCCCTGAATCACGGTAAACTGTGTGGTACACTGAACAGTCTTTAAAAACAGTACACCAGAAACAGTAGACCAGAAGGGCTGTATTCATGATTTATTTATTTTATTTAACCTTTATTTAACCAGGAAAAGCCCAATGAGACCAAGAGTCTCTTTTTCAAGGGAGACCTGGCCAAGAAGACAGCAACAATCAATGCATTACATAATTAAAACATACAACAATACAATTCAATTCAACAACATGATCCAGCCTATAAAAAGCATTTACACCCCTCTGATCTGGTGCTAAATGTACTGTATTCTGTATTCTACTAAATCTTACTACAGTACAGTTTACTCATCATACTTGCACTGCAGACTCGACTCAGTCATACACAATTCATGGAACTCACTTTGTAGGTTTTTGAAAATGATGACCAGAGATTATGACGCGGCCAGTATAGCATCCAAACGCTTTAATAGTTAATAAAGACGTCTAACACAGACAATATATGTTTACAGATCTGCTAGTTTGACTCATCCAGGAATAAACAGTAGGAACAACACCGTGTATGGTGTCCATATTAAGACAGCCTCAATCTCAGCAGGACTTTGGCTGTCCTAATATGGACACCGTAACCACGAACTTAGCGCATGTAAAATAGACATCAACAGTCAATAAATAAAAAAGTACACATTTATTTTTTTCTGGTTTATGCTAATTGATTTACATATGTAACATGTCTTGTTTGTATTGTGTGTTAATAAAACAGACAGTATGCAGGCTCCCATCACATTCCTGAAGCTGCTTGGCATTTTGTAGAAGAGGAACATAACAAAACGTACCACATCACAGAGCAGAGGCCTACTACAGCCTGTCTAGCAATCTGTTGAAATGATTATTTAATTTATGTCCTTGGAGAATCATTTAGCTCATCCTCTATTCTTACAGTGATATTTTGGAAGTCAAAGGCCCTCATTCTGACAACATGCTATTTGCCCAAAAGAACGAGTGAACTCTCACCATCCATTACCACCCATCCCTCTCTCCTCCCTCTCTCCTCCCTCTCTCCTCCCTTCCACCCCAGCTACGTCTGAGATCATCACAGGGCTGTCATATCAGACAGCCCCAGTCAACAGATGCATATCGTACTGAATAGAACTCATTAACACTTACAACCACACCAGATGTCACACAAAACCTATTTTTATATAAATGCCAGCTAATTAATTCGCAAAACCCTGCTATTTCTTAAAGGGATGGAAAGAAAGAAAGAAAAAAAATCACATCATGATTTGTACTTCAAATTAAAACCCCATTGCTTCTTAAAGACGAGCGGGAGCATTGATAATCTGGTTTGTTGGGTTTAGTAAATCTCCATCACAATGAGGTGTTGGTGAGGATATTTTTTCCAGAGACTCGTGAAATATTAAAGAAAGCATGGAGAATAGGGATGGGGAGCTTCGACTTGAAAGACAACAGACATACAGGACTTAATTCTTCTGAAAATAAATTGTTTTTAATGATTGTTTTTGAGGCCGGTGGGTATGTTGTGTTAAGGCATAAGTGTAGATTGAGGTGTGTGTGGTGTAAGTGATATCACTAGCAGTGGGGGGGGGGGGGGGGGGGGGTCTCCATGGAAATGTGGGTGGGTGTGAGCTTCGGAATATCATTTTATTGCAGGGCAGTTGTAACTACAGTACAGTTACTGGTATGCAGGGGAATCATCCTGGGAACATGCAGAGACCGTGTTAAACCGGGGAAAATGCTGAATAGAATTACCCATTTCAAATTAAATGCAATGTTCAACAACAATGAATTGACTTTTTCTTCCCGTTCAGAGAAACAGAGTACGGAGGGAATATCAATCCAAACGTGCTTGTTCTGCTGAATGTATTATTGAAATACATTTTCAAATCTTTTAGGTTTTTGTTTGCATTAAAGAACTCACTAGCTAGTTGACTCAGTAGTTGAAAAGGAAACAGCAGCATCTCTGTAGTCATTGGTTCTCAATCTTGGTCCTGGTGACCCCAAATCAAATCAAATTTGAAATCAAATAAAATGTTATTAGTCAGATGCGCCAAATACAACAGGTGTAGACTTTACAGTGAAATGCTTACTTACGAGCCCCTAACCAACAATGCGGTTTAAAAAAATATACGGATAATAATAAGAAATAAAAATAACAAGTAATTAAAGAGCAGCAGTAAAATAACAATAGCGAGACTATATACAGGGGGGTACCGGTACAGAGTCAATGTGCAGGGGCAACGGTTAGTTGTGGTAATATGTACTTGTAGGTAGAGTTAGTAAAGCGACTATGCATAGATGACAGCAACAGAGAGTGGCAGAGGTGTAAAAGGGGGGGAGGGGGGGGGGGGGGCAATGCAAATAGTCTGGGTAGCCATTTGATTCGGTGTTCAGGAGTCTTATGGTTTGGGGGTAGAAGCTGTTTAAAAGCCTCTTGGACCTAGACTTGGCGCTCCAGTACCGCTTGCCGTGCGGTAGCAGAGAGAAGAGTCTATGACTAGGGTGGCTGGAGTCTTCAACAATTTTTAGGGCCTTCCTCGTCGTGCCCTCTTCACGACTGTCTTGTGCTTGGATCATGTTCGTTTGTTGGTGATGTGGACACCAAGGAACTTGAAGCTCTCAACCTGCTCTACTGCAGCCCCGTCGATGAGAATGGGGGTGTGCTCGGTCCTCTTTTTCATGTAGTCCACAATTATCTCCTTTGTCTTGATCACGTTGAGGGAGAGGTTGTTGTCCTGGCACCACACGTCCTGGTCTCTGACCTCCTCCCTATAGGCTGTCTCGTCGTTGATCTGTTGTACATCGGCAAACAATGATGGTGTTGGAGTCGTGCCTGGCCGTGCAGTCATGAGTGAACAAGGAGTACAGGAGGGGATTGAGCACGCACCCCTGAGGGGCACCTATGTTGAGGATCAGCGTGGCGGATGTGTTGTTACCTACTCTTAGGGTTTCTGGGATAATGGTGTTGATGTGAGCCATGACCAGCCTTTCGAAGCACTTCATGGCTACAGACGTGAGTGCTACGGGTCGGTAGTCATTTAGGCAGGTTACCTTAGTGTTCTTGGGCACAGGCACTATGGTGGTTTGCTTAAAACATGTTGGTATTACAGACTCGGACAGGGAGAGGTTCAAAATGTCAGTGAAGACACTTTCCATTTGGTCAGCACATGCTCGCAGTACAAGTCCTGGTAATCCGTCTGGCGCTGCGGCCTTGCTAAATGTTGACCTGTTTAAAGGTCTAACTCACATCGGCTGCGGAGAGCGTGATCACACAGTCTTCCACAACATCTGGTGTTCTCATGCATGTTTCAGTGTTATTTGCCTCGAAGTGAGCATAGAAGTAGTTTAGCTCATCTGGTAGGCTCGTGTCACTGGGAAGCTCTCGGCTGTGCTTCCCTTTGTAGTTTGTAATGGTTTGCAAGCTCTGCTACATCCGACGAGCATCAGAGCGGGTGTAGTACGATTCAATCTTCGTCCTGTATTGACGCTTTGCCTGTTTGATAGTTTGTCGGAGGGCATAGCGGGATTTCTTCTAAGCTTCCGGGTTAGAGTCCCGCTCCTTGAGCTCTAGCGTTTAGCTCAGTGCGGATGTTGCCTGTAATCCATGGCTTCTGGCCGGGGTATGTATGTACGGTCACTGTGGGGATGACGTCATCGATGCACTTATTGATGAAGCCAATGACTGATGTGGTGTACTCCTCAATGCCATCAGAGGAATCCCTGGAAATATTCCAGTCTGTGCTAGCAAAACAGTCCTGTAGCTTAGCATCTGCTTCATCTTACCACTTTTTTATTGGTCTAGTCACTGGTGCTTCCTGCTTTCATTTTTGCTTCTAAAGCAGGAATCAGGAGGATAGAATTATGGTCAGATTTGCCAAATGGAGGGCGAGGAAGAGCTTTGTATGCAAAGTAGTACATCATTTGCGTCGGCCTCGTCAGACTCGTTAACCTCTTTGGGGTAGGGGGCAGTATTTTGACGTCCAGATGAAAAGCGTGCCCAAAGTAAACTGCCTGTTACTCAGGCCCGGAAGCTAGGATATGCATATAGTTGGCAGATCTGGATAGAAAACACTCTAAAGCTTCTAAAACTGTTAAAATAATATCTGTGAGTATAACAGAACTGGCAAAACGCCGAGGACAAACCATCCCCCCCCAAAAACATTCAGCCTACCACTGTTTTCAATGGCTGTCACTTTTCTTATAAGGCCAAATCCTCCCAGATTGCAGTTCCTAGGGCTTCCACTAGATGTCAACAGTCTTTAGAAATTGTAGTTTTTCTAGGTGGCTCCCATTTTGGCTGTAGTGTTTCCAAGTGTGTGGAAGAGAGCGCGTTCTTTGGTATTTTTCTCCGGTAAAGACAATAACGAATCTCCGTCTTAAATTGTATCGTTTATTTACGTAGGGTACCTAGGGTACCTAATGTTTGATTATAAATATTGTTTGACTTGTTTGGAAAAGTTTATTAGTAACGTTTGGGATTCATTTTGTATGCATTTTGATTGAGGGAAACTGGGTGGATTATTGACTGAAGCGCACCAGCTAAACTGAGTTTTTATGGATATAAAGGACATTATCGAACAAAAGGACCATTTGTGATGTATCTGGGACCTTTTGGAGTGCCAACAGAAGAAGATCATCAAAGGTAAGGCATTTATTATATCGCTATTTCTGACTTTCGTGGCGCACCTGCCTGGTTGAAATATGTTTTTCATGCTTTTGTATGCGAGGCGCTGTCCTCAGATAATCGCATGTTGTGCTTTCGCCGTAAAGCCTTTTTGAAATCTGACACAGCGGCTGGATTAACAAGAAGTTAAGCAAGTTAAGAAGGACGCTACCGTCCCACCTGCCCGTAAGAAGTTAAAGGAAAAAAGGATTCTGCCAGTTGTCACGAACCGGCTCAGAGCCCGTAACAAAAGGGAGACCACGTGGAGATAAGGAGTAACAAAATATATTTATTAAATAACGAAACTAGGTATAATATACAATGGTGTGTGTAATCAGTAATCAGTAGTGTAAGTGAATGTTTTGCATGCATGAATGTGATAATGCAGGGTGTTGAAAGATGCTAAAACAAACAACCAAAAAGCACCATGAAACATAACCGAATCTATCAAGGTGTCTGCATGGAGAGAGTTCCCTCCATGAATGGGGAAGTGGTGTATTTATCCTGGGAGAGTGGGCCCAGGTGTTTCCCATGTAGCTGACGACCCTCCCAACTCCGCCCACCGGCATCCTAATAAGGAAACAAGAGCAGAGAGAGAGAAAACGGTAGACAGAGTGGGAGGGTCGTCACATTCCCCCCCATAAAACCGGGGACCAACAAGGACCCCGGAACAACATACCGGCCTCTGCGTCCCAAACTGACACAGCACTTGCGTCCCAAATTGATGAGGGGTTACGTGTTCCCACTTCCAAATTTGCCCCAGCCAACCTCCTCTCCAGACCAGGACGGAATAGACAGGAAAGACAGAACCTGACCATACAAACATTCAGGAACAGGGCGCACGAGAGAGCGCATCAGCAATCACGTTATCCGTTCCACGAATGTGCTGCACATCGAGATGGAATGATTGTAAAAATAAACACCATCTCATTATCCTCTGATTAGGACACATCATGGACCTCAAAAAGGTGAGAGGGTTATGGTCAGTGTAGACCGTAATAGGTACTACCCCCGACCCGACATAGACCTCAAAGTGTTGCAGCGCCCAGATGAGTGCTAACGCTTCTTTTTCAATGACCGAGTAGTTTAACTGATAATGGTTAAACTTTTTCGAAAAGAAACTGACAGGTCTCTCAACCCCAGACACATCTGCCTGCAGCAAAACTGCCCCTGCCCCCACATGACTAGCATCCACCTGCAAGGTAAATGACAATTCCACGCGAGGAGCAGCCAGCACCGGAGTTGAGGTAAGCAACCTCTTTGCATCTTCAAAAGCGTGTTGACAACGAGAAGACCAAATGTAAACAGCCTTTGCTTTCAGCATATCTGTCAATGGAGCGACCACAGTAGAGAAGTTATTACAAAAACCACGGTAATAACCAATCATGCCCAAGAAACGCATCAGTTCCTTTTTAGTAGTTGGTGGAGGAAACGCATCAATAGCTACCACTTTAGCTCGAACAGGACGCACTTCCCCCTGCCCAACCACCTTTCCAAGGTATGTAACAGTCGCCTGAGCAAACTCACATTTAGCCAGATTGATCGTGAGGTGACCCTCAGCCAGGCGTTCGAATAAGGCTTGAATACGGAACAGATGTTCCTCCCATGTATCTGCATATATCACTACATCGTCCAGATAAACAGCACACCCTGTCAAACCGGCGATAACCCTGTTCATAAGTCGCTGAAAAGTGGCAGGTGCATTACGCAGTCCGAAACTCATAACCAAATACGAGTAGACCAGAGGGTGTAATAAAGGCAGAGATTTCACGTGCCCTACTCGTCAGTGGCACCTGCCAATAGCCCTTTAACAGGTCAAATTTACTCACAAATCTAGCTGCCCCGACTTGATCAACGCAGTCCTCCATCCGAGGAAGAGGAAATGAATCTGGCTTAGTGACACTGTTGACCTTACGGTAGTCTGTACAAAATCTGTTTGTTCCATCTGGTTTTCTGACCAAGATACAGGGAGAAGCCCAACTGGAGAAGGAAGGCTCTGCTATATCACTCTCAAGCATGTATCTGACCTCAGCATCCAGACAATGCAGTTTCTCTAAAGAAACTCTATAGAACCGCTGACGAATGGGGTCAGCATCTCCAACGTCAATATCATGTTCTATTAAGTTTGTACGTGTAGGTGTATCAGAAAACAAACCTGGAAATCTCTGAATCAGACCAACCATCTCTTCCCGCCTATCAACGGGTAGATGAGTGAGAATGCTGCCCAACATATCCAGTGTCTCTGAATTTTTCAATCTACCCTGCAGTATACAATCGTCGGGACCAGGAACATCTTCCTCCTCATTCGTAGACCTATCCTGAGAAGAATCCAAGGGAATAACGGTTTCAGCCAAAAGAACAGGTTTACCGTCCTCTATAGATTCCCACTGTTCAGTCTCTGAGGAACGTGCATAATAGGGTTTTAACAAATTTACATGGCACAGCTGGTGTGCTTTCCTCCGTTCTGGAGTGGCAACTAGATAATTTTGCTCAGTGTACTTGCGCACCACTGTATATGGACCTTGAAACTTGGCTTCAAAAGGAGAACCAACAATTGGCAGCAGAGCAAGAACCTGGTCACCTGGACTAAAGTGACGTGGCTCAGTTCGGCGATCAAATATGCCTTTCATCCTCTCCTGTGAAGATGATAGCTTCTCTTTAGCCATTTCGCCAGCGGCATACAAGCGGCGCCGGAAATCACACACATACGATAACAAAGACTGAGGAGGCTCGGGAGACTTCCAGTCATCCTGAAGAACAGATAGAAGTCCACGCACCCTATGTCCAAACACAAGGTCATTTGGACTAAAACCGGTGCTCTCCTGTGAAACCTCCCTAGCGGCTAACAATAACCAAGGCAACCCCTCCTCCCAATCCTTATCCATCTCAGTACAATAACTTCTCAACAAAGACTTAAGTGTTTGATGGAAACGTTCTAGTGCTCCTTGACTTTGCGCGTGATAGGCGCTAGCCAGATTGTGCTTAATATGGAGCTGTTGGAGAACCTGACCAAACAGATTAGAGGTGAAATTAGACCCTTGATCACTCTGAATGACCTTAGGTATTCCAAACAGTGACAGAAACTGAGTCAAAGCTTTTAACACAGACTTAGTCGTGATAGACCGGAGAGGATAGGCTGCTGGAAACCTTGTGGTCTGACACATCACAGTGAACAGGTAACTACTACCCTTTTTAGAACGAGGCAAAGGACCCACACAGTCAATAATCAGATACTCAAAAGGTTGGCTGAGTACAGGAATAGGAAACAGTGGTACCGGCTTAATAGCTTGATTAGGTTTCCCAGTTAATTGACAGGTGTGGCAAGTTTTGATGAAATCAGAAACCTCCCTGTTTAATCTAGGCCAAAAGAAATGTCTTAATATGCGATGGTATGTTTTCCCTACACCCATATGTCCAGCAACATCATTGTGAGAAGTTGTCAACACCAACTCACGAAGTTTTACTGGTACCACAACCTGACTAATCGCCTCCCCTAGAAAACAACTACCATGAGACACCCACTTTCTCATCAGGACATCATCCTGGAGAAAATAACCATGGGCGACATCTCCCAACTGTTCCACAGGCACAATTTGGTCACGCAACTCTTCTAATGTGGAGTCAGTCCGTTGCGCATTGATTAGATCTGAGCGGTTAACAGATAACGGAATAACAGGGAAAGCAGTAGCATACTTCTCATTAGTCGGCACAGTGACCAGTTCGCCACGGCTCATAGAACGCGTCACTGCACACGCACTGAACACCTCTGGGAAGCTCTGTACACTCTCATCAGGAATCTCAACAACTGACGGCTTTGTGGAAACCACTAGAGATGGAAACGCGACAGGCCACACCCGCTCACCTGCCAAGTTATTCCCAAGAATAACGTCGATACCCTCAATAGGCAACGAAGGACGCACCCCCACAACAACCTCACCTTTCACCAGTCCACAATCTAACATCAGTTTATGCAATGGAACTGAAAGAGTGTTCAAACCTATTCCCCTAATTAGAACACTATTCCCCGAATCAGTCTCAGCTGAAAAGGGTAACACAGACTCCAACACAAACGATTCGGAGGCACCTGTGTCTCTCAAGATCTTCACTGGCACTAATTCCTTACTTCCTAACATAGACACAAAACCTTCCGTAATGAAAGGTAAATAGTCTGGATCAATATGTACTTTCACATGCTCCTGGACCTGAGGCAATGAGTCATGAATGAACTGATGTAGAACAGGCGCAGCTAACGCGGTAGGCTTAGGTTTAGCGTAAGCACCCTTTGATCTGAGAAGTGGACATTCGTTTTTCCAATGACCTGAACCTTGACAGTAGTGACACTCTTGCCCAAAGTCAGCTTTACCACGGGAGTCAGGCTCAACCCGAGTTGAATTGAACTCTGCCCGTGAACCAAAATATCTCGGTGAGCTAAGCCCAAATCTATCCGAACGCCCCCACTCATTCCGAATACGGGGCTCTGCAAAGACTCTTTTGTGAGTCAACACATACTCATCCGCCAAAACCGCAGCTTCAGCGACATTCTTTACTTTTCGTTCGTTAATATACGTGGCAATACGATCAGGGATTGTGTCCTTAAATTGCTCTAACATAATCAGATCACACAGCCCTTGGAAAGTCACAACTGCAGAGGCAGAACACCAGCGATTAAACTGTACAGATAATTGTCGCGCAAACTCAACATGAGTCTGTTTATCATCCCTTTTTAAAGTTCTAAATCGTTGGCGGTAAGCCTCAGGGACCAATTCATAAATCTGCAACACAGCCGTTTTAACCTTATCATAACAGGCACTGTCGTGTACAGTAAGAGCTGAATATGCCTCCTGCGCTTTACCAGTCAGCACACACTGCAACATTAAGGTGCGGTCAGAATCAGGCCAACTCCTAGCGTCAGCAACACGCTCAAACAACAAAAAGAATGTCTCAGGGTCCTTTTCATTAAACTGAGGTAATAACCGTAAGTTCCCAACAATATCAAATGTGTCCGGGGCACGACCAAAAGAGGAACGACCCCTGGGTAAATCTGGGTCACCTTCCCAGAACAAACTCTCCCCGGAAATCTTTCCTTCCCTAACCAACTCTATCCGTTCTTGTTGCAACTTGATTTTAGCATACTCAATATCTTGTTTAAATGCTAATTCCTTTTCATACTTTACACGATCATGCTGCTGCTGTAACAGAAGCAGTTCTTTCTGCTGTTCAAAAAGAAGACTACTAGGACTAACCGATGGAATGGCCATTGTAACGTTACGGGGAGATGACTCCTCAGCAGAGGCTGGCCCAGTGGTAACTTCAAGAATACCACTCTCCATCAAATTGGCCTTCAATATCAACCTAATAGAATTCTTTAGACGTTTATCACTAATTTCAACCTTGTAGTATTCGGCGATTTTCAACAGCTGTTCTTTAGTACCTAATTCTAACAATTCCTCTGATGGAAAGCGAATGAACTCATCTACAAAAGACACCATAGTTACAAAAAAAATCTCACTCTTCCCCTCTGCTGAGCACACCAGACCACAACTCAAGAAATGACAATCACCCTGAGCACCACAGAAGAGAGATGAGATACGGAGCTTCCCCAAACCTACATTAACTCAACCCTAGTCTTCATGCGGATTTGCGGTGGGTATTTACGCACTGTAGCCCGCTGGCAAGGAAATAAACCCCCCAGCACGCTGGCAGATTCCACCAAGCCACGGATGTGCCCCCGAGACAACTGCTCAGTCCACAGACACCACACAAAAATAACAAACATTAACCATGCCCAACATATTCCAAAAATGAAACACGTCGCTAAACCTATCAGGGGTAAAAGGCTATAGCTCCGGGTAGTAAATAGTACTACCCTATCCAAATCTCCCACTGAGGTACACAGCCGATTACTCACCTCAGACCGATGTCCCAACAGAAAGTAGAACAAGAGTTTCCAGGCTGGGCAGGGCCTGGAAACTAACCAATGTACTCTCTCCAACGCAGCACACCAACCAAACAACTAAGGCAACCAATACTGGGCCTATCAACTCAAACAAAATATTTAAACCAAACACGTACCTCCACGTTCTCCCAAACAAATACGTTCAATTAATCCCGGACGAGCCCCCACTTGTCACGAACCGGCTCAGAGCCCGTAACAAAAGGGAGACCACGTGGAGATAAGGAGTAACAAAATATATTTATTAAATAACGAAACTAGGTATAATATACAATGGTGTGTGTAATCAGTAATCAGTAGTGTAAGTGAATGTTTTGCATGCATGAATGTGATAATGCAGGGTGTTGAAAGATGCTAAAACAAACAACCAAAAAGCACCATGAAACATAACCGAATCTATCAAGGTGTCTGCATGGAGAGAGTTCCCTCCATGAATGGGGAAGTGGTGTATTTATCCTGGGAGAGTGGGCCCAGGTGTTTCCCATGTAGCTGACGACCCTCCCAACTCCGCCCACCGGCATCCTAATAAGGAAACAAGAGCAGAGAGAGAGAAAACGGTAGACAGAGTGGGAGGGTCGTCACACAGTCCGTGGTGAGTAATCGCAGTCCTCAAAAGTCCCCAAAAAGTTATTTTCGGTCATAAGAGACGGTAGCGGCAACATTATGTACAAAATAAGTACAAAATAAGGAAAAAAGGTGCACATTTTGGTTTTGACTTAGCACTACACAGCTTCTTAAAATGATCAAGTCTTCATCAAGCTTTGATGATTTAAATCAAATCAAATCACATTTTATTGGTCACATATACATATTTCGCAAATGTTATTGCGGGTGTTGCAAAATGTGTAAAAATGCTTAGATGTGTGGTGCTAAGGCAAAAACTAAAATGTGAACCACTTTGGGTCCCCAGGACCCGGCATTGAGAACCACGGGACTAAGTCATTGGCATTTGGCACTCATAGCCTACAGAAGAGTAGCCTGACTACCTTTCCACAGCGCTCCGGCCAAACGCCTCACCCACCAGCATTTCTTCTCCACCATGTGTTTGGATTTGCATTCGTCTAACGACCTCTTCTAGAATCTAAACACATTCTGACCATTCTGATTAGTCCCAGAAAACCGATGGGTTGGGCCAGAGCCTGCCTACACAAATCATGAATCACATTATTGGCTTTGATACTCTGATTGGTTAGATACAATCCAATCGCTGATTAATTTGTTCTGTACAACGCCCCTCACTTTTACATCAGCACGAACTACTTCTAGGATGGCAGTTTCAGACTGAATGTATGGAGCGAACATAGAGCAGCGGATTTTTCAGGATAAGTCGTCAGGCAAACAGTAAACAGCTATAATGAATACTCACTTCATGTTTCAAATATTGATATGTAATCATTGATGACCTGAAGGAGTTACTCATATCTCTGTAGCTGAACCATGAGGTCACAGAAACTGTATTTAAACCCAGCATGAGCCACATATGACCCAGCATGAGCTACATATGACCCAGCATGAGCTACATATGACCCAGCATGAGTACATATGACCCAGCATGAGCTACATATGACCCAGCATGAGCTACATATGACCCAGCATGAGTACATATGCCCCAGCATGAGTACATATGACCCAGCATGAGCTACATATGACCCAGCATGAGCTACATATGACCCAGCATGAGTACATATGACCCAGCATGAGTACATATGCCCCAGCATGAGTACATATGACCCAGCATGAGTACATATGCCCCAGCATGAGTACATATGACCCAGTATGAGCACATATGCTTAACCATCTTTGTTCTTGTTTGCAGTACACTAGATCTGTTTGTCTCAGCCTCAGTCCTGCTGAATCCCCAACACGCCAGTGCTAGAGGCAAAACGGGGGCGAATCGATTTAGAAAATAATGAACTACACACTGAGCAATATCAGGAGGCCTTGGCCTCGGTTATATCTGCTTATTTTTCAAATATTATCTGCAGCAGTATGGTGGACAGCCTGAAGAGAGAGAACCTGTTTCACACCTGCCCCTTCTCACCTCGAGGTGATGAAAAACATCATCACCTTTTATTTTCTAGAGCAGTCGATTAAAAACACAGCAATTTATGCACCTGATCACACAATATTTTCCAAAATGAAGAGAATAGACACCAACACAGAGGCTTCAGAGGTTTTTAAGGATGTATTGCACAAACACTCACAATGGTGTTTTCGCTTAAAACCAGGAGCCAAGTCCATTTCTATCCGATTAAATCCACAATGGGAAAGTAGCCATGGAAAACCTGTACACAATAACTAGATATGCAGGTAGCCTAGCTGTTAAGAGAGTTTGGCCAGTAACCGAAAGTGTGCTGGTTCAAATATCCAAGCTGACTAGGTGAAAAATCTGTTGATGTGCCCTTGAGCAAGGCACTTAACCCTAGTTGCTCGGGACAAGAGCATCTGCTAAATGACAATATATATACTGTATATGACAGTAGTTATTCAATCTAGAAAATCTTTTTAAGGTCCACTGGAACTCCTAATGATTGTCCAACGAAAATGTAATGAGAAAAAATCAATGGCCATTGGTGCAGGGGTCATTTTTCTTTATGGGGAATGTAGAGGAAACGGCCATGAGGGTCTCTTGGCCATTCGATCTCATGTCATCTGACACAGCCTGGTTCCAAAGAGCCTTCACCACGTCTGTCATGGACTCTCTCAGAATTCCTGTCGATGAACAAACAAACACACACACACACACACAACCCTCACCTCCCTACTCAACCAACTACAGAGTAGGATTAGAGTTTCATTTCCATGTTTTATAATTTCTCATTATGTTTCATGATGCCGTAAGCCACTAGATACTGTATGTTACAAGCACAAAGAAACCATAAATGATTAAAGAAATGACAGTTTCACAAGGGGAGTTGTCAACAATGTTTCTGTTAGATGTTTTCATGTAGAGATGATCCATCTTCGAACTACAATGCCAAGCGTTATCCACATACCAGCCCAAAAATATGCCATGCGTTATCCACATACCAGCCCAAAAATATGCCATGTTTCTACATACGTATATGGATATTCCCTCCCATGTCCTATATTTGTTCTTGTAGAAATCATAGCAGATAGGGTAATAATAAAAACACAGATATTTGTAGTTATCAAGGCACAAGGCGAGACCCAGATGCAGACACAGGAGGCAGATGGTTGGAGTCTTACAATGTTTATTAATCCAAAGGGGTAGGCAAGAGAATGGTTGTGGACAAGCAAAAAGGTCAAAACCAGATCGGAGTCCAATAGGTACCGAAGGGCAGGCAGACTCAAGGTCAGAGCAGGCAGGATGATCAGGCAGGCAGGAAAGTAGTCCAGTCAGGCAGCGGTCAGAACCGGGAGGACTATAAAAAGAGAATAAAAAAGGAGTACGGGAAAAACACGCTAGTTGACTTGACTAAACATACAAGATGAACCCTGCACAGAGAGACAGGAAACACAGGGATAAATACACTGGTACAGAGAGACAGGAAACACAGGGATAAATACACCGGGGAAAATAAGCGACACCTGGAGGGGGGTGGAGACAATCACAGGAACAGGTGAAACAGATCAGGGTGTGACAGTAGTAGAATGTCAATGTACATTGTAAATTAAGAGCTCCATTGCAAAACGCAATATACAGTGCATTCGAAAAGGATTCAGACCACTTGACCTTTTCCACATTTTGTTACTTTACGGCCTTGTTCTAAAATGTATTAAATTGTTTTTTTCCCTCATCAATCTACACATAATAGTGCATAATGACAAAGCAAAAACTGTTTTTTAGAAACTGATATATACCATTTACATAAATATTCAGACCCTTTACTCAGTACTTTGTTGAAGCACATTTGGCAGTGATTACAGCATCAAGTCTTCTTGGGTATGATGCTACAAGCTTGGCACACATGTATTTGGGGAGTTTCTCCTATTCTTCTCTGCAGATTCTCTCAAGCTCTGTCAGGTAGGATGGGGAGCGTCGCTGCACAGGTATTTTCAGGTCTCTCCAGAGATGTTTGATCGGGTTCAAGTCCGGGCTCTGGCTGGGCCACTCAAGGACATTTAGAGACTTGTCCCAAAGCCACTCCCCCGTTGTCTTGGCTGTGTGCTTAGAGTCGTTGTCCTATTGGAAGGTGAACCTTTGCCCCAGTCTGAGGTCCTGAGAGCTCTGGAGCAGGATTTAGTCATGGATCTCTCTGTACTTTGCTCCGTTCATCTTTCCCTCGATCCTGACTAGTCCCCCAGTCCCTACCGCTGAAAAACATGATGCTGCCACCACCATGCTTTACCATAGGGATGGTGCCAGGTTTCCTCCAGACGTGATGCTTGGCATTCATGCCAAAGAGTTCAATCTTGGTTTCATCAGACCAGAGAACCTTTTACTGAGGAGTGGCTTCTGTCTGGCCACTCTACCATTGAGGCCTTATTGGTGGAGTGCTGCAGAGATGGTTGTCCTTCAGGAAGGTTCTCCCAGATGAACTCTGGAGCTCTGTCAGAGTGACCATCAAGTTCTTGGTCACCTCCCTGACCAAGGCCCTTATCCACCGATTGCTCAGTTTGGCCGGGCAGCCAGCTCTAGGAAGAGTCTTGGTGGTTACAAACTTCTTCCATTTAAGAATGATAGAGGCCACTTTGTGCTTGGGGACCTTCAATGCTGCAGACATTTTTTGGTATCCTTCCCCAGATCTGTGCCTCGACACAATCCTGTCGCTGAGCTCTACTGACAATTCCTTCGACCTCATGGCTTGGTTTTTGCTCTGACATGCACGGTCAACTGTGGGACCTTATATAGACAGGTGTGTGCCTTTCCAAATCATATCCAATCAATTTAATTTACCACAGGTGGACTCCAATCAAGTTCTAGAACCATCTTAAGGATGATCAATGGAAACATGATGCACCTGAGCTCAATTTCTAGTCTCATAGCAAAGGGTTTGAATACTTATGTAAATAAGGTATGTGGTTTTAAATTTGCAAACATTTCTAAAAACCTGTTTTTCCTTTGTCATCGTGGGGTATTGAGTGTAGACTGATGAGCGAAGAAAAATAATTAATCCATTTTAGAATAAGGCTGTACCGTAACAAAATGTGAAAAAAGTCAAGGGATCTGAATACTTTCCAAATGCACTTTTTCCATTTTCAGAAATGTTGGTAGATTAGCTTTTATTGTTGTGAAAGAGATTGGTGTTTTTTCACTATCTAATTATGGTATGGGGTTGTTCAATGACAGACATGTATTTGTTGAAAATCGATCATTTGATGGTTTCATTTCAGAGAAACAAATAATCACGTTATACTGTATATCTGCCACACTCTCAGAGAAATAACTAGTACTGCAAAGTTCTACACAGTCAAATATGAAAAATTAACTACATTTTTTCATAAAGAACTGTACAAATGATACATTAATGACATCAATACTCTTCAACACAGTAATATGAGATTTTTATGTAAAACACTTATATTTGACATTTTAGTCATTTATCAGATGCTCTTTTCGAGAGTGACTAACAGTAAGTGCATTCATCTTACGATAGCTAGGTGAGACAATCACAAATCACAGACAAATATACAGGATATGAATTTCTCATTCCAGTTAAGCAAAAGATATATAGCATTTAGCAAAAAAACATTTTCGTACACATCTAAAATCTATGAACTAAAAGTCTGAAAACACACATTTTACAGACACATGAAAGTACCCATAAGGAATCATTTCTGATGAAAAAACACAATGTGAAAAATTGGTGGATATAGCTTTTTGGAAATAAACTATTAAAATGGTCCATTACATTAGACCTTCCCACCACTCTCTCTCTCTCTCTGCAGGTAGAAACATGCAGAAGCACCCACAGCTCATAAAGGCTAAGGCAAACAGAGAGGCTCACAAGGATTATATGAGCAGGCTCTCATATGGAGATGTACAGAGAGATATCCATCACTATCTATCGTTGCTCCAGATGCCATTAGCTCTCATAGCTGTAGGCAAACACAGTGTAGCACGGCTTAACACTCATTACCAATCTCACCAGGCAGATAGATACCTAGTGCTGTACTGTACTGCAGCCGGGACTGCCTGCAGCCTGGCTGGCTCTGGCTACACAACGCTGGACAACACTGTGTGTGTGTGTGTGTGTGTGTGTGTGTGTGTGTGTGTGTGTGTGTGTGTGTGTGTGTGTGTGTGTGTGTGTGTGTGTGTGTGTGTGTACATGTTTGTGTGTGTGTGTGTGTCTCATTCTGTCTGGCTCACTCAACTTCCATTACCCCCACAGCATAGCGGCCAAGCCAACATTTAACATCGACACCAACCTTAATGTGCTCTAAGAATGCCTTCCTGCCTTTCTTAGCTCCAACACTGCTACCTTCCTGCCTTCCTGAGCTCCATCAATGCTGCCTTCCTGCATTCCTTAGCTCTATCACTGCTACCTTCCTGCCTTCCTTAGCTCCATTACTGCCGCCTTCCTGCCTTCCTTAGCTCCATCACGGCTACCTTCCTGCCTTCCTTAGCTCCATCACTACTGCCATCCTTAGCTCCATCACTGCTGCCATCCTTAGCTCCATCACTGCTGCCTTCCTGCCTTCCTTAACTCCATCACTGCTGCCATCCTTAGCTCCATCACTGCTGCCATCCTGCCTTCCTTAACTCCATCACTCCGGCCTTCCTTAGCTCCATCACTGCTGCCTTCCTGCCTTCCTTAGCTCCATCACTACTGCCTTCCTTAGCTCCATCACTGCTGCCTTCCTGCCTTCCTTAGCTCCATCACTGCTACCTTCCTGCCTTCCTTAGCTCCATCACTGCTGCCTTCCTGCCTTCCTTAGCTCCATCACTGCTGCCTTCCTGCCTTCCTTAGCTCCATCACTGCTGCCTTCCTGCCTTCCTTAGCTCCATCACTGCTACCTTCCTTAGCTCCATCACTGCTGCCTTCATTAGCTCCATCACTGCTACCTTCCTGCCTTACTTAGCTTCATCACTGCTGCCTTCCTTAGCTCCATCACTGCTGCCTTCCTGCCTTCCTTAGCTCCATCACTGCTACCTTCCTTAGCTCCATCACTGCTACCTTCCTTAGCTCCATCACTACTGCCTTCCTGAGCTCCATCACTGCTGCCTTCATTAGCTCCATCACTGCTACCTTCCTGCCTTCCTTAGCTCCATCACTGCTACCTTCCTTAGCTCCATCACTGCTGCCTTCCTGCCTTCCTTAGCTCCATCACTGCTGCCTTCCTGCCTTCCTTAGCTCCATCACTACTGCCTTCCTTAGCTCCATCACTACTGCCTTCCTGAGCTCCATCACTTCTGTCTTCCTGCATTCCTTAGCTCCATCACTACTGCCTTCCTGAGCTCCATCACTTCTGTCTTCCTGCATTGCTTAGCTCCATCACTTCTGTCTTCCTGCATTCCTTAGCTCCATCACTTCTGTCTTCCTGCATTCCTTAGCTCCATCACTTCTGTCTTCCTGCATTCCTTAGCTCCATCACTACTGCCTTCCTGAGCTCCATCACTTCTGTCTTCCTGCATTCCTTATTTCCATCACCGCTGTCTTCCTGCATTGCTTAGCTCCATCACCGCTGTCTTCCTGCATTGCTTAGCTCCATCACCGCTGTCTTCCTGCATTGCTTAGCTCCATCACTTCTGTCTTCCTGCATTCCTTATCTCCATCACCGCTGTCTTCCTGCATTCCTTATCTCCAACACCGCTGTCTTCCTGCATTGCTTAGCTCCATCACCGCTGTCTTCCTGCATTGCTTAGCTCCATCACTTCTGTCTTCCTGCATTCCTTATCTCCATCACCGCTGTCTTCCTGCATTCCATATCTCCAACACCGCTGTCCTCCTGCATTCCTTATCTCCATCACTACTGCCTTCCTGAGCTCCATCACTTCTGTCTTCCTGCATTCCTTAGCTCCATCACTACTGCCTTCCTGAGCTCCATCACTTCTGTCTTCCTGCATTCCTTATCTCCAACACCGCTGTCTTCCTGCATTCCTTAGCTCCATCACTGCTACCTTCCTTATCTCCATCACTACTGTCTTCCTGCATTCCTTATCTCCAACACCGCTGTCTTCCTGCATTCCTTAGCTCCATCACTGCTACCTTCCTTATCTCCAACACTGCTGTCTTCCTGCATTCCTTATCTCCAACACCGCTGTCTTCCTGCATTCCTTATCTCCAACACTGCTGTCTTCCTGCATTCCTTATCTTCAACACCGCTGTCTTCCTGCATTCCTTATCTCCAACACCGCTGTCTTCCTGCATTCCTTATCTCCAACACCGCTGTCTTCCTGCATTCCTTATCTTCAACACCGCTGTCTTCCTGCATTCCTTATCTCCAACACCGCTGTCTTCCTGCATTCCTTAGCTCCATCACTGCTACCTTCCTTATCTCCAACACTGCTGTCTTCCTGCATTCCTTATCTCCAACACTGCTGTCTTCCTGCATTCCTTATCTCCAACACCGCTGGCTTCCTGCATTCCTTATCTCCAACACTGCTGTCTTCCTGCATTCCTTATCTCCAACACCGCTGTCTTCCTGCATTCCTTATCTCCAACACCGCTGTCTTCCTGCATTCCTTATCTCCAACACCGCTGTCTTCCTGCATTCCTTAGCTCCAACACTGCTACATTCCTTATCTCCATCACTACTGTCTTCCTGCATTCCTTAGCTCCATCACTGCTACATTCCTTATCTCATCACTACTGTCTTCCTGCATTCCTTAGCTCCATCACTGCTACTTTCCTTATCTCCATCACTGCTACCTTCCTTATCTCCATCACGGCTGCAGCAGCTAAAGTGAATGGAGATGGAGAAGAGGAATGGAAAAACACATTAAAACTCACCTCTGGCTAATTTGTGTAATTTCTAGCAAATGAGCTCCTATGCCTCTGGAGCGTCTTTAAGGTGGGATGGATTGTGTTATTATTTAACGCCGCAACTCCCAGCCTCCGGCAGCACCTCGTGGTGTGAGGTAGAGGAAGAACTGTACAAAACAATAAGTTAGCAAGCTGGATCATTAGGCCCATATGGTTTATCTGTATCAGGGCCTAAAGTATGGCAGTGCCGTTAAAACCCAGGCTGGTTGAATTAGTTAGTAAGCTGGATCAGTGTGGATTCTGTATTAGGGCCCACAGTATGAATGAGTGGGCTGTCTATTGCTGTGCCTCTCCTCTTTTCTCCTCTCCTCTCCTCCCCAACACTCCCCTCTCCTCCCCTCTCCTCTCCGCTGTGCCATGGGGTAATGGTGCAGGACAGGTGGTGGTGGTGGTGAGGCATCTCCTGCTGATGAAGTGAAACATTCTCCACCATGAATCTATCTTGCTCTCAGTCTCTCTACCTCCCTCCCTCTCTCTCTCTACCTCTCTCTCCCCTCTCTCTCGCTCTCTCTCTCGTTCCATCTCTCTGTTTCTCTCTTTCTCTCCCTCTCTCTTGCTCCCTCTCCCTCTCTCCCTCCCTCTCGCTCTCTCTTGCTCTCCCTCTCTCTCTCCTTCGCCCTCTCTCTTGCTCCCTCCTTCTCTCTTTCGCTCCCACTCCAAGTCTCGCCATCTCCCCCTCTCCATTTCTCTCGCTCCCTCTCTCACTCCCCCTCTCTCTCTCCCTCTCTCCTTTCCCCCCTCTCTCTCTTGCTCCCTCTTTCTCTCTCTCCCTCTTTCATCTGTCACTCTTTGATCTTCTGGGCCCATCTGTCAGTCAGCCTGTATTTGTCAGTTAGACTGAGTACAGCACAGTCCTGTGTTATAACAGCAGCACCTGGCTCTGACCTGGCCTAACAGCTGACCTGGCTCTGACCTGGCCTGATAGCTGACCTGGCCTGATAGTTGACCTGGCTCTGACAGCTGACCTGGCTCTGACCTGGCCTGATAGTTGACCTGGCTCTGACCTGGCCTGACAGCTGACCTGGCTCTGACCTGGCCTGATAGCTGACCTGGCTCTGACCTGGCCTGATAGTTGACCTGGCTCTGACCTGGCCTGATAGTTGACCTGGCTCTGACCTGGCCTGACAGCTGACCTGACCTGACAGCTGACCTGGCTCTGACCTGGCCTAACAGCTGACCTGGCTCTGACCTGGCCTGACAGCTGACCTGGCTCTGACCTGACCTGACAGCTGACCTGGCTCTGACCTGGCCTAACAGCTGACCTGGCTCTGACCTGGCCTGATAGTTGACCTGGCTCTGACCTGGCCTGATAGCTGACCTGGCCTGATAGTTGACCTGGCTCTGACCTGGCCTAACAGCTGACCTGGCTCTGACCTGGCCTGATAGCTGACCTGGCCTGATAGTTGACCTGGCTCTGACCTGGCCTGACAGCTGACCTGACCTGACAGCTGACCTGGCTCTGACCTGGCCTGATAGCTGACCTGGCTCTGACCTGGCCTCATAGCTGACCTGGCCTGATAGTTGACCTGGCTCTGACCTGACCTGACAGCTGACCTGGCTCTGACCTGGCCTGATAGTTGACCTGGCTCTGACCTGGCCTGACAGCTGACCTGGCTCTGACCTGGCCTGATAGTTGACCTGGCTCTGACCTGGCCTGACAGCTGACCTGGCTCTGACCTGGCCTGATAGTTGACCTGGCTCCGACCTGGCCTGATAGTTGACCTGGCTCTGACCTGGCCTGACAGCTGACCTGGCTCTGACCTGGCCTGATAGCTGACCTGGCTCTGACCTGGCCTGATAGCTGACCTGGCCTGATAGTTGACCTGGCTCTGACCTGGCCTGATAGCTGACCTGGCTCTGACCTGGCCTGATAGCTGACCTGGCCTGATAGTTGACCTGGCTCTGACCTGGCCTGATAGCTGACCTGGCTCTGACTTGGCCTGATAGCTGACCTGGCTTTTCTTAAATAAATAAAATACCTGACCATACTATAATACATCTACCATGGCTATGTCTCCCTTTCCACAGGTTAGGATCCGTATCAGTAGTCAGTAAAATGTCAAACAAGAACAATATTGATATCAGTTATTACATCATTAATAATTATTTCTATATTCATTGCACGGTACTGGCACATATAAAAAAACATTGCTAATGCTTTACTTGACGCCTAGTGTCTTAACACGTTATGACATGGTCATAACCATGTCATAATATATCATAACAGCTGACATAACTTGTCATAACCTGCCATAATATGGTCATAACACTGTCATGACACAAATATTTACACCACATTGATGTCTTCCTCCTCGTCTGAGGAGGAGAAGTTAGAAGGATCGGAGGACCAATGTGCAGCGTGATAATTGTTCATCTTGTTTAATACAAGTGAACACTCAAAATACAAAAACAACAAATGTGAAAAACCGAAACAGTTCTGTCTGGTGCAGACACACGAAGACTGAAGACAACCACCCACAAAACCCAACACAAAACAGGCTAGCTAAATATGGTTCCCAATCAGAGACAACACAAAACACCTGCCTCTGATTGAGAACCATATCAGGCCAAACACAGAAATAGGAAAACATAGAAATACAAACATAGACTGCCCACCCCAACTCACGCCCTGACCATACTAAATAAAGACAAAACAAAGGAAATAACACTGTCATGACACAAATATTTACACCTGTTGTAAAATACATTGCGTTAATTTATGGCTGGTTATGACACCTATATAAGAGTGTCAAAACATACCACATAAGGCAAAACATTCCATTACACCATAGCCTACTTGTCGACAGTATGTTTACGTTATATAACGGTTTATGAAATTGACCATATTAAATGATCATTGTAGTTGCGTACACATTGATGTCAGACATGTACCTACCCCAATGCTCTGATGCTGATGACTGGGATGAATACAGGAGCAGGTTTCAGGATCAGGACAAGACACCTTCTATTTGACTGGTGACTGATATAAGTGCCTGTACCTGATAGGTTTATCTGGCTTATATGATTATGATGGTCATAATGATTCCTGACAGTGTCATAAAGTATATTTTCTTAGTCCAAGTAAAGTGACACAGGATGGTCATAATGCTTCATGACAGTGTCATATGATGAAAAAAACATGACTGTAGAATTCATTACAACAACAACAAAGGATTTTAGAAACAAAAGGAAACTTCTTGGCAGGGAAAAAACATATTTGAATGTGGGTTTTGACACTCTTATGCAGGTGACATAACAAGCCATAAAATAACACAATATGTGTCACGACAAGTTATGTCAGCTATTATGACATACTATGATACGGTTATGACCATGTCATAATGTGTTATGACGCTAGGTGTCAAGTAAAGTGTTACCAAAATGGTATGACGCACAGTCATATGCACAGTATACTCCACATCTCTCTCTCTCTCTCTCTTTCTCTCTCTCTCCCAAATTCAAATTCAAATTCAAGCTGCTTTATTGGCATGAAAAACATTGTGTCAATATTGCCAAAGCAACAATGTATACAATATACATTGTAATACAATTATAAACAATGACAAATAATAGTATAGAATGGCAGTAAATAATAATACAAAATTAAATATAAAAATAGTAACAATAAAATGGTAACAGTCAATAGTCGAATGTAATGTAATAAATATAAAAAAATTAAAGAAAATGAAACTATAACTAACTTATAACTAAATAACTCTCTCTCTCTCTCGTCAAACGGCTATCACCTCCTATCTGGGTTCTGGGTGAAAAACTTTAGAGATTTAACATGACACAAGGTGCTACACTGTCTCCCTACATGACCTCATAAGGAGCTGAGACAGCACTACTCTGCCCGGTGGAGGTGGACACCCTCTAATAGATATGACCCGTTCACTGTCATGTAGCGCGACAGATACACAAGAGCAGTGATATGATATAGGCCATAAAGAGGACCCGGTGTCATTCCTGCTGTCTCTTTTAGCCACTCTAAGAGGCATGTGATGTCTAGGCCTATTAAAGTGGTGAACCATGGACGATGTTATAGCTTTATACGTTAGCCTGGTTAGATGCCCTTAGAGAGGTGATTAATACAAATTACTGCATCGTCTCTATACCATTATTATGTATGATATTTATATTAAAAGGTTAAAAACCGATAAAACTTTGTAAGTATCGGGAAAATCAGTCCCAGGAAATGGATGTTGGATTAATTCCTGTCCGATGCCATATGGTAACGTAATAAAAAATAAAAAAAGATATGTAATTTAACGCTGCGCTGATAGGACATTCTCAATTACTGGCCCAGGGTGTGAGATTGAATGTGGCGCAATGTGACTTCATAGGGCTTGACGATCAAGGTGCTGATCCTTGGCAAGATAGGGTGCATCAGAAATGGCATCCTATTTCCTATAGATAGTGCACTACATTTAGACCAAGATCCATAGCAGTCTGGTCAAAAGTAGTGCACTATATAGGGAATAGGGTGCTATTTCTTAGACGCAGCCTAATGTTGCCCCTCTAGCCATTTCCTAAGGCACGGTGGCTGTATAAGACATCCATTACCTCATTCACCTTCAGTCACACTACATTTACATTTTAGTCCTTTAGAAGACACTCTTATCCAGAGGGACTTACAGTTGGTTAGTTCATTCATCTTTAGACAGCTAGGAGGGACAACCACACATCACAGTCATAGTAAATACATGTTTCCTCAATAAAGTACCTATCAGCAAAGTTAGAGCTAGTAAGGGGGAAAAGAGTCAAGTGCCAGTGTTAGTTCACAAATTGCTCATTGGTAGTCCTAGCTTCAGGGGAAGCTGGTTCCACTACTGGGGTGCCAGGAAAGAGAAGAGCTTGGAATGGGCTGCCCTCCCGTAGAACTACTCGGTTTGGGGTGTAGGGTTTGAGCAGAGCCTGAAGGTAGGGAGGGGCAGTTCCTCTTGCTGCTCTGTAGGCAAGCACCATGGTCTTGTTGTGGATGTGAGCTTCAACTGGAAGCCAGTGGAGTGTGTGGATGAGCGGGGTGATATGGGAGAATTTGGGAAAGTTAAACACCAGGCAGGCTGCAGCGTTCTGGATAAGTAGCAGGGGTTTGATGGCACAAGCGGGGAGCCCAACCAACAGCGAGTTGCAGTAGTGCAGACAGGAGATAACAAGGGCCTGGATTAGGAGTTGTCAACCGTAATGGAGAGGTCTTGGAGCGGACAGGCCTTAGACGGAAAGAAGAGCAGCTCCATTTCGTAGAGGTGGAGGTGGTGGGCCGACATCCAAGCTGAGATATCTGTCAGACACGAAAAGATGCATGTCGCCACCTGGGTGTCAGAAGGGGAAGGAGAAAAGTAGTTGCGTGTCATCCATATAGCAATGTTAGGAGACACCATGTGAGGATATAATGGAGCCGAGTGACTTGGTGTAAAGAGAGAAGAGGAGAGGGCCTAGAACTAAGCCCTGAGGGACACCAGTAGTGAGAGTACGTGGTACAGACACAGATCCTCTCCACATCACCTGGTAGGAGCAGCATACCATTTAGGATGCTATCCAAGAGTGTTCAGAGCCTGAGACTCCCAGTCCTGAGACTACAGTATGTGAAGCTGGACTGTGTCTGGTCAGAGTAGAGTGAGCATCTCTCTGCTACCTCACTCCCTCTCATGGTGACATTTGGAGCCCTGTCACTCAGTCTTTGTGTTAAAACAACATGTCATGCTTGGAGATATAGGTATCCCCCATCTTTACACACACACACACACACGTACAGTGTACACATGCAAGAGCATAAACAAATACGCACATGCACACTTCATAACGACTGTGTTGATGTTTAACGACTGTGTTGATGTTTAATGACTGTGTTGATGTTTAATGACTGTGTTGATGTTTAATGACTGTATTGATGTTTATCGACTGTATTGATGTTTATCGACTGTATTGATGTTTATCGAATGTGTTGATGTTTATCGACTGTGTTGATGTTTATCGACTGTGTTGATGTTTATCGACTGTGTTGATGTTTATCGACTGTATTGATGTTTATCGACTGTGTTGATATTTATCGACTGTGTTGATGTTTATCGACTGTATTGATGTTTATCGACTGTATTGATGTCTTACCATTCACAAAGATGTGTGATTCTTACTCTAGTTCCAAATGTCTGGAGAATAGAACGAACCGAGTGGGCTTCAGAAACACATCCAGTTGAATCTATCTCCTCAGGAACATTGCGTCATCTCATCAGCACGTGCACGGATTGTCAACACTTCCTTCAAACCTTATTGAGCTGTGATGGAATTTGTAGTACTCTGCATTATAGCTAAGCTGTCATGATTAAAACATGCAATTCCAGTCCTCTCCAGTCTACCACTTCCAAAACTTTAATTTTATAAGTGGGGGTGTAAAGTGGGGGTGTAAAGCTGTAAAACGCTATGTTATGAAGGGCATTAGTAATAATGCTCTTGGCTTGTTCCTCCACCCTCTTCCTAGAGAGAGCAGCAATGAGCTGTTTTACTGGATTGGTGGAATTCTCTGCAGACAGCCCTTTTGGAACCCTTTTTTAAGAGGGTATAGTGTTATAGCAGCTGCAGGTAGTCTAGTGGTTAGAGTGCTGGGCCAGTAACTGAAAGGTTGCTGGTTTGAATACTCGAGCCGACAAGGCTCATTTGATGTGCCCTTGAGCAAGGCACTTACCCCTAATAACGCCTGTAAATTGCTCTGGATAAGAGTGTCTGCTAAATGACGTAAAAAACGTTTTGTTACAGTACGTGTTATGATCCCCATCCCTTTCACAAGGAACCAATCACAAATCTCCTTATTGCAGACGAGTAACCAATCACAAATCTCCTTATTGCAGACATATCTGTACGATGTCCATATTAAGACAAAGTCAGTCTCAAAAGGACTTGTTTCAGTCTCATATCAGTCAAAGCTTCAAACATAAATCTAGGGGGATGTAATCTCAGTCAGATTGTATTGTACCCTGTAGAACCCTCCGGCAGGCAAGGCAGGGCAGGTTCAGAGGGTTGAGGTGATGGTGATGATCGCATGGTGGGGTTTGTTCTTACCGTCCTTTTGTTGCAGAGCTTATTAACTGGCCTCAGGCTGAACACACACTGGTTACCATGAAGGTGACTTCTTATGTGCCATATCATTATAATGGAATGAAACCTATGGTACGCTGTCTAATGTAGTGGTTATTGATTTTTTTTTTATGAGCAAGTAGGAGTGTCTGGTGAGTATGTGTCGAAATTGTCATGTCTATTTTTACGGATGTTAAATTATAAAGCATTCCATAATTACCTCTCATGGAACACTCCACCACTTCTGACATCTCAATCAAAAGTTAAATGAAATAAACAGTCAGCTACATGATCTGTTATTGGTCGCGTACACATTTTACAGATGTTATCACAGGTGCAACGAAATGCTTGTGTTTCTAGCTTCAACGGTGCAGTAATACCTAGTGAAATGCTTGTGTTTCTAGCTTCAACGGTGCAGTAAAACCTAGCTAAATGCTTGTGTTTCTAGCTTCAACGGTGCAGTAATACCTAGCTAAATGCTTGTGTTTCTAGCTTCAACGGTGCAGTAATACCTAGCGAAATGCTTGTGTTTCTAGCTTCAACGGTGCAGTAATACCTAGCGAAATGCTTGTGTTTCTAGCTTCAACAGTGCAGTAATACCTAGCGAAATGCTTGTGTTTCTAGCTTCAACAGTGCAGTAATACCTAGCGAAATGCTTGTGTTTCTAACTCAACGGTGCAGTAATGCCTAGCGAAATGCTTGTGTTTCTAGCTTCAACGGTGCAGTAATACCTAGCGAAATGCTTGTGTTTCTAGCTTCAACAGTGCAGTAATACCTAGCGAAATGCTTGTGTTTCTAGCTTCAACAGTGCAGTAATACCTAGCGAAATGCTTGTGTTTCTAACTCAACGGTGCAGTAATGCCTAGCGAAATGCTTGTGTTTCTAGCTTCAACGGTGCAGTAAAACCTAGCTAAATGCTTGTGTTTCTAGCTTCAACAGTGCAGTAATACCTAACAATACACACAAATCCCCTCAGAACGAACAATGTCAGAGTCCAGAATATAAATATATATGTATATGATGGTGTGTAGACAGTATGGACAGTATATATCAATAGAAAAGGTGTGTACAGCAGTAGTTATATAGGATGAGCCTTGACTAGAATACATTACATACATATGAAGATGATAAAACTGTACATAAACATTATTAAAGTGACCAGTGTTCAATGACTATGTACATAGGGCAGCAGTCCGTAGGGTGCAGGGTAGAGTGCCAGGTGGTAGCTGGCTCATAACAGTGACTAAGTTAAGAGCCGGGTACTGGGCGGAGATCGACTAAGGAGGCTTTGCGTCTATGCTTTCTTGATACCTCTGCATCTGCAGTTAGTCTGGAAGGTCACACATGCTGTGAATTAAATGATTTGGATTATTCTGATATCCAGGAAGTAACTATGCTATACCCCTTATTAAAACTCAATCCCAAATGGCACCCTGTTCCATATAGAGTGCACTACGTTTGACCAGATCCTAGTCAGAAGGAGTGCACTAGAGGATAGGGTGCCATTTCAGATGCAGCCTCAGTCAGTGATCTTTGAAAAAACGCTGTTCCTTTAGTTCTGATCTGGGAATAGGGAAACCATCGGTATTCCTGCTGCAGACGGACTGTTCACCTCTGGGAGTTACTGACTTCAGATTCCCTGTTCCTCTGCCCCCCCCCAGCCCATTCCTTCCTCCTTCCATCCATCTGTCACTATCAGTAAGTCTCTGAGAGTTCCGCTTGATCCTCGTCTCTCTGTCTCTGTTGCTGTTGCTGTCACTCCATGGACACACACACACATACGGACGCACACACACACAAATACCCACAGACGCATGCACGCACACACACACACACACACGTTGCGGCTGGCCGCCGACTCCCCTGCTTTGGGCTCCTGCGCCGCAGCTCTGCCTCTGACGCATATGGTAAGCTATATGGTAAGCTATTTGTATGCATCATGATGTCGGAGCATCTTTCTTTCCGCTCCTCTGACCTTTTCTTTGCATGTCTCCTTTTTTTGGGAATCCTGAGGAGAAGACTTCTGCAACAGTTGACATATAGGTTTGAATTCCATAATATAATCTGACATACAGGTACATAATCAGAGAGCTCATCTAGCTAGCTCACAAACACAACATCTAGTCAATTTTGAGAATAGAACGATCCCATGGGCCAAACTGGTTGATATGACGTCAATATGATGTTATTTGAACTTGTTTTGACAAGTTTTGCCTGCTAAGATAAATTAAGTGAAGTATTGGCCATAACCTTTGTGTAAAAGGTCATCCTAGGTTTTGGTTAGAGGGCTTTGAGGAAATTGTCTGAATTCAAGACCCCCATACATATATATATATATACATATACATATATATACATACACATATATATACACATATATATATATATACACATATATATATACACATATATATATACACACATATATACACATATATATATACACACATATATATATATATATACATACATACATATATATACATACATACATACATACATATATATATATACATACATACATACATACATATATATATATACATACATATACATACATACATATATATATATACATACATATATACATATACATACATACATATATATATATATATATATATATATATATATATATATATACTTTTGTATATGTAGTGTGTCTGTGTCTGTGTGTATATATACACACACACACACACACAGAGACACAGACGACACAGACACACTACATATACAAAAGTATCTGGACACCTCTTCAAACTAGTGGACTCGGCTATTTCAGCCACACACGTTGCTGACTGGTTTATAAAATCGAACACACAGCCATGCAATCTCCACGGACAAACATTGGCAGTAGAATGGCCTTACTGAAGAGCTCAGTGACTTTCAACGTGGCACCGTCGTAGGATGCCACCTTTACAATAAGTCAGTTCATCACATTTCTGCCCTGCTAGAGCTGCCCCGTTCAACTGTAAGTGTTATTATTATGAAGTGGAAACATCTAGGAGAAACAACGGCTCAGCCGCGATTGGTAAGCTACACAAGCTCACAGAACGGGACCGCCGAGTGCTGAACCGCGTAGCACAAATCATCTGTCCTCGGTTGCAACACTCACTACCGAGTTCCAACCTGCCTCGCGAACCAAAGTCTGCACAATAACTGTTCGTTGGGAGCTTCGTGAAATGGGTTTCCATGGCCGAACACAAAAGCCTAAGATCACCATGCGCAATGCCAAGCGTTGGCTGGAGTGATGTATCCTGCCTCACCGTTTGGCAGTCCGACGGACAAATCTGGGTTTGGCGGATGCCAGGAGAATGCTACCTGCCCCAATGCATAGTGCCAAATGTAAAGTTTGGTGGAGGAGGATTAATGATCTGGGGCTGTTTTTCATGGTTCGTGCTAGGCCCCTTAGTTCTAGTGAAGGGAAATCTTAACGCTACAGCATAAAATGACATTCATGACGATTCTGTGCTTCCAACTTTGTGGCAACAGTTTGGGAAAGAACCTTTTCTGTTTCAGCATGACAATGCGCCCATGCACAAAGCGAGGTCCATTCAGAAATGGTTTGTCGAGATCGGTGTGGAAGGACTTGACATGCCTGCACAGAGCCCTGACCTCAATCCCATTGAACACCTTTGGGATGAATTGGAACGCCGACTGCGAGCCAGGCCTAATCGCCCAGCATCAGCGCCCGACCTCACTAATGCTCGTGACTGAATGGAGGCAAATCCCCGCAGCATGTTCCAACATCTAGTAGAAAGCCTTCCCAGAAGAGTGGAGGCTGTTATAGCAGCAAAGGGAGGGACCAACTCCATATTAACACCCGTGATTTTAGAATGAGATGTTCGAGGAGTAGGTGTCTACATACTTTTGGTCATGTAGTGTATACACTACTATTTCACTTAGAAATGTCCTTGTTTCTGAAAGAAAAGCACTTTTTTTTGTCCATTTAAAATAACATAACATTTATTAGAAATACAGTGTAGACATTTGTTAATGTTGTAAATGACTATTGTACCTGGAAACTGCAGATTTTTAAAAATGGAATATCTACATAGGCGTACAGAGGCCATTACGGCCAGTACATTATCAGCAACCATCACGCCAGTGTTCCAATGGCACATTGTGTTAGCTAATCCAAGTTTATCATTTTAAAAGGCTAATTGATCATTGAATTGAAACCCTTTTGCAATTATGTTAGCACAGCTGAAAACGGTTGTTCTGCTTAAAAAAGCAATAAAACGGGCCTTCTTTAGACTAGTTGAGTATCTGGAGCATCAGCATTTGTGGGTTCGATTACAGGCTCAAAATGGCCCGAAACAAAGAACAATCTTCTGAAACTCGTCAGTCTATTCTTGTTCTGAGAAATTAAGGCTATTCCATGCGAGAAATTGCCAAGAAACTGAAGATCTCGTACAACGCTGTGTACTACTCACTGAACAGCGCAAACTGGCTCTAACCAGAATAGAAAGAGAAGTGGGAGGCCCCGGTGCACAACTGAGCAAGAGAACAAGGACATTAGAGTATCTAGTTTGAGAAACAGACGCCTCACAAGTCCTCAACTGGCAGCTTCATTAACTTCTTTGGGACTGGGGGGCAGTATTGAGTAGCTTGGATAAAAAGGTGCCCAGAGTAAACTGCCTGCTACTCAGGCCTAAAAGCTGGAATATGCATATAATTATGCATATAACTTGGATAGAAAACACTCTGAAGTTTCTAAAACTGTTTGAATGATGTCTGTGAGTATAACAGAACTCATATGGCAGGCAAAAACCTGAGAAAAAATCCAACCAGGAGGAAGTGGGAAATCTGAGGTTTGTAGTTTTTCAAGTCATTGCCTATCAAATATACAGTGTCTATAGGGTCATATTGCACTTCCTAAGGCTTCCACTAGATGTCAACAGTCTTTAGAACCTTGTTTGATGCTTCAACTGTAAAGGAGGGGGGAATGAGAGCTGTTTGAGTCAGGGGTCTGGCAGAGTGCCATGAGCTCAGTCTCGCGCGCTCCCGTGAGAGTTAGTTGTGTTCTATTGCATTTCTGCAGACAAAGGAATTCTCCGGTTGAAACATTATTGAAGATTTATGATAAAAACATCCTAAAGATTGATTCTATACTTCGTTTGACATGTTTCTACGAACTGTGATATGACTTTTCGTCTGAACTTTCGCCTGGACTTGCCCGCGCCTCCTGAGTTTGGATTGTGTACTAAACGCGCGAACGAAAAGGAGGTATTTGGACATAAATGATGGACTTTATCGAACAAAACAAACATTTATTGTAGAACTGGGATTCCTGGGAGTGCATTCTGATGAAGATCATCAAAGGTAAGTGAATATTTATAATGCTATTTCTGACATCTGTTGACTCCACAACATGGCGGGTATCTGTATGGCTTGTTTTTGTGTCTGAGCGCCATCTCAGATTATTGCATGGTGTGCTTTTTCCGTAAACTTTTTTTGAAATCTGACACAACGGTTGCATTAATAAGGAGAAGTGGATCTAAAAGTTCCTGCATAACACTTGTATCTTTTAGAAATGTTTATTATGAGTATTTCTGTAAATTGATGTGGCTCTCTGCAAAATCACCGGATGTTTTGGAACTACTGAACATAACACGCCAATATAAACTGAGATTTTTGGATATAAATATGAACTTTATCGAACAAAACATACATGTATTGTGTAACATGAAGTCCTATGAGTGTCATCTGATGAAGATCATCAAAGGTTAGTGATTCATTTTATCTCTATTTCAGCTTTTTGTGACTCCTCTCTTTGGCTGGAAAAATGGCTGTGTTTTTCTGTGACTAGGTGCTGACCTAACATAATCGTTTGGTGTGCTTTTGTCGTAAAGCCTTTTTGAAATCGGACACTGTGGCTGGATTTACAACAAGTTTATCTATTAAATGGTGTAAAATACTTGTATGTTTAAGGAATTTTAATGATGGGATTTCTGTTGTTTTGAATTTGGCGCCCTGCAATTTCACTGGCTGTTGGCGAGGTGGGACACTACCATCCTGAATATCCCAGAGAGGTTAAATAGTACCCGCAAAACACCAGTCTCAACGTCAACAATGAAGAGGCAACTCCTGGATGCCGGCATTCTAGGCAGAGTTGCAAAGAAAAAGTCATATCTCAGACTGGCCAATAAAAATAAAATATTAAGATGGGCAAAAGAACACAGACACTGGACAGAGGAAGATTGGAAAAAAGTGTTATGGACAGACGAATCTAAGTTTTAGGTGTTCGGATCACAAAGAAGAACATTCGTGAGACGCAGATGTAAGATGCTGGAGGAGTGCTTGACGCCATCTGTCAAGCATGGTGGAGGCAAAGTGATGGTCTGGGGGTGCTTTGGTGGTGGTAAAGTGGGAGATTTGTAAAGGGTAAAAGGGATCTTGAAGAAGGAAGGCTATCACTCCATTTTGCAAAGCCATGCCATTCCCTGTGGACGGCGCTTAATTGGAGCCAATTTCCAAATTCCAACAATGGCACAAAGCACAGCTCCAAACTATGCAAGAACTATTTAGGGAAGAAGCAGTCAACTGGTATTCTGTCTATAATGGAGTGGCCAGCAGTCACCGGATCTCAACTCTATTGAGCTGTTGTGGGAGAAGCTTGACCGTATGGTACGTAAGAAGTTCCCATCAAGCCAATCCAACTTGTGGGAGGTGCTTCAGGAAGCATGGGGTGAAATCGCTTCAGATTATCTCAACAAATTGACAACTAGAATGCCAAAGGTCTGCAAGGCTGTAATTGCTGCAAATGAAGGATTCTTTGACGAAAGCAAAGTTTGAAGGACACAATTATTATTTCAATAAAAAAATCATTATTTATAACCTTGTCAACGTCTTGACTACATTTCCTATTCATTTTGCAATTCATTTCATATATGTTTTCATGGAAAACAAGGACATTTCTAAGTGACCCCAAACTTTTGAACGGCAGTATATATATATATATATATATATATATATATATATATATATATATATATATATATATATATATATATATAAATACACACACAGCTCTGGAAAAAATTAAGAGACCACTGCGGAATTATCAGTTTCTCTGGTTTTACTATTTATAGGTATGCGTTTGGGTAAACTACTGACAACATTTCTCCCAAATTCCAAATTTAGTTGCAGAAAATGACAACTGGTCAAAATAACAAAAAGATGCAGTGTTGTCAGACCTCGAATAATAATAAGAAAATAAGTTCATATTCACAATACTAATGTTTTAACTTAGGAAGAGTTCAGAAATCAATATTTGGTGGAATAACCCTGATTTTCAATCACAGCTTTCATGCGTCTTGGCATGCTCTCCACCAGTCTTTCACATTGATGTTGGGTGACTTTATGCCATTCCTGGCACAAAAATTCAAGCAGCTCAGCTTTGTTTGATGGCTTGTGACCATCCATCTTCCTCTTGATCACATTCCAGAGGTTTTCAATGGGGTTCAGGTCTGGAGATTGGACTCGCCATGACAGGGTCTTGATCTGGTGGTCCTCCATCCACACCTTGATTGACCTGGCTGTGTGGCATGGAGCATTGTCCTGCTGGAAAATCCAATCCTCAGAGTTGGGGAACATTGTCAGAGCAGAAGGAAGCAAGTTCAGGACAACCTTGTAAGTGGCTTGATTCATGCATCCTTCACAAAGACAAATCTGCCCGATTCCAGCCTTGCTGAAGCACCCCCAGATCATCACCGATCCTCCACCAAATGTCACAGTGGGTGCGAGACCTGGAGAGGCCTACAAGCCACAGTGTCTCGCACCCACTAGCTAGAATAAAAACAACCATTTTAATTTTACCCAAACACATACCTATAAATAGTCAAACCAGAGAAACTGATAATTTTGCAGTTGTCTCTTAATTTTTTCCAGAGCTGTGTGTGTGTATATATATATATATATATATATATGTATGTGTGTGTACGTGTAAATGCCTGTGTGTGAAGCCGGAAGACATGGCGTTGTGCCAGAACCTGTGCTAGGCTGGTATCGTGGAAGGTTGCTGTGCTGGGTGAGTGGAATCAAAACGTTGCTTTACCTCCAAGCCCAGGAGATAAAGTATGTGTGTGTGTGTGGCTATGTCCAACAAGCTCTCAGTCTCACTGCAAAATTTGACGTTTATCCACATTTCTCGAATGGTCAAATTTCAATGTTGTTCCAAACGACACATTTTAAGGTTCAGGTTTTGGATAGGGTTAAAACATTATGTTTAGGGACTCATTCTGAATGGTTAAGGTTTTGGATAGGGTTAAAACGTAAAAATAAAAAATAAATGTCCACCACTGGGATCAGACACACAACCTTATTGTCATGGGATTGCACCCATCCACCACCTCCGGCCTCAACAAAACCCAAGACTACTTGATGGTAATAGCGCTCACTGTTGCCCCTAGTGGCTGGTTTTTGAGGCATTTCCTGACATCCTCAGGACATGGATAGATGTCCAATTTCGAAATCACTCTTGAGCGATCTGCCTGGCTATGTCAGTGTGCAAGTTCTTATGTGCTGTATATGTGTGAGAGAAGAACCTAACATCAGTAACAGGCAGACCTCTCCTCTTAGGGGTTAGCCTACCCGTGGGTGTCATTAAGTGTCTGGTGGGAGAGCAGAGCTGCTCCATGTTTAAAACAGGAGGGCAGCCAGGCAGGTGTCTGACTGAGACAATCTGTGGGATGCCATTACAGAAACAGCAGTGCTCTGAAAGGGCCAGATTTATCAAAAGGTCCCCCTCATAGGGGAGCACTTCCACTACAGTCACTCTGCTGCGTTTGCCAGTTTGACTTTTTTTTTGTATTTTACACACTGCTGTGTTTTCAGGGAGAGAGATAAGCCACAGAGAGAAACCAGAAGGACACGCATGCACGCAGGCATGCACGCAGGCATGCAAAAACACACACACACAGATGACATGTTATGGCTCGTTGTGTACCAGTGTGGTCCTCGATCCTCATTGTTGCTGATCAGAAGAGTTTAATGATATACTTTTTATAGACTCCTAAGGAATTATTCCTTACATGCATGGCTAATAAGCTGCAATCGATGTTGATTAAAAAGTGGAAGATGGGATATTGATATTGGAAAATGTTCTGAGGAGTGGTATTGAATTTCTATTTGTTGTGGTTTTCAATTGGTCGTGAGAGTCGATGACCACCTCAGTGCTAAACTGTAGTGCTTATCTGGTCACAGGGTCACATTTTCAATTTGTGTTCGTGTTTGATCCAGAAGTTTGTTTGATTTGTGAGTGACTTCTAACTCTTTGAAACCGAGTCTGTAAATGTTATTCGATACAATCTATTTGATCATTACAATTATCTTAGATGCCCGACATAAAATGTTTAAGTATCATATCAGACCAATCTTTTATAGGCTACTTTCTTGGAAAACAAACCCCAGATCCTAAGATCTGCATAAATGTGGCGGGTGAGTAATTTGTTCTATTCTGACATGGGTTGTATCACAAATGGCACCCTATTCCCTATAAATATATATACAATAAGAACATAATGCACTGCTTTTGACCAGAGTCCATTGAGCCTTCTTAATGATATCTGTTTCAGTTACTCTGTGAAGGGAGACTGAAATCTGAGGGTGGGCGACGACATACAGCGTAAAACATAAAATAAAAATGCCTTACAATGAACACCCTACTAGTACTTTTTAAGATCAAACACTCTATATACACACACACAAAAGTTTGTGGACACCCCTTCAAATTAGTGGATTTGGCCATTTCAGCCACACCGTTGCTGACAGGTGTATAAAATCCAAGCACACCGCCATGCAATCTCCAGAGACAAACATTGGCAGTAGAATGGCCTTACTGAAGAGCTCTGCGACTTTTGAAGATCATATTTTAGCCCTTGATGTACAGTACCAGTCAAAGGTTTGGACACACCTACTCAGTCAAGGGTTTTTCTTTATTTTTACTATTTTCTACATTGTAGAATAATAGTGAAGACATCAAAACTATGAAATAACACATACGGAATCATGTAGTAACCAAAAAAGTGTTGTAGTAACCAAAATGTATTTGATATTTTATATTCTTCAAAGTACCCACCCTTCGCCTTGATGACAACTTTGCAGACTCTTGGCATTCTCTCCACCAGCTTCATGAGGTAGTCACCTGGAATTCATTTCAATTAACAGGTGTGCCTTGTTAGTTAATTTGTGGAATTTCTTTCCTTCTTAATGCATTTGAGCCAATCAGTTGTGTTGTGACAAGGTAGGGGTGGTTTACAGAAGATAGCCCTACTTGGTAAAAGACCAAGTCCATATTATGGCATGAACATCTCAAATAAGCAAAGAGAAACGACAGTCCATCATTACCTTAAGACATGAAGCCGAGTGGACATAGTGGAGTTTGGAGTGTGACTGTTTGAGGTTGTGGACAGGTGTCTTTTATACTGATAACAAGTTCAAACAGGTGCCATTAATACAGGTAACGAGTGGAGGACAGAGGAGTCTCTTAAAGAAGAAGTTACTGGTCTGTGAGAGCCAGAAATCTTGCTTGTTTGTAGATGACCAAATACTTATTTTCCACCATAATTTGCAAATAAATTCATTAAAAATCCTACAATGTGATTTTCTGGATTTTTTTTTCTCATTTTGTCTGTCATAGTTGAAGTATACCTATGATGAAAATTACAGGCCTCTCTCATCTTTTTAAGTGGGAGAACTTGTACAATTGGTGGCTGACTAAATACTTTTTTGCCCCACTGTATGTAATCAATGGAAAAAGTCATAAGACCATAACTTGATACAAAACCTGCTTGGCTCACAACATGTTTCTCTCTGTACTGTTTCCAAGCCTGCTTCCCTGGAGCCAGCCATGCCAGGAATACTTGGCTCATCCTAGCACTAGCTGCCTTCCCAGCAGCCGAGGCCAAGGTTAGGCCCCACTCAGGAGGTCCGCCCAGAGGAAAGGTGTGATGAATGGACTACAGCTGGACCTGGCCAGGCTGGCCTACATGAAAAAGCAGAGGTCCACATTCACAGAATTGGCTCATTTAGTACATTGTGTGTCGTGTGTGTCGTGTGTGTGTGTGTGTGTGCATGTGAGCTCCTCTACGTGTGTATGTGAGTGATGCATTACACATTGTAAACTCACCAGATAGGACCTATTAGAGGTGAATCTAATGGAACCGTGCTGATTAACAATCTCAGGGTGCAGCTCCACCATATGCCAGTCTCCTCTCATACCCGCCACAGAGAGAACACACCAGGAAGAGAGGCTAGGGCATCCTGGCATCGCGCCCACAGACCGGGAACAAGTAGAATCACTACTTCAAATGGACAGACGACTCGCTTAGGCAACGATAGTCACACACTACCATCCAACATACGGTTGAAGTCGGAAGTTTACATACACCTTAGCCAAATACATTTAAACTCAGTTTTTCACAATTCCTGACATTTAATCATAGTAAAAATTCCCTGTCTTAGGTCAGTTAGGATCACCACTTTATTTTAAGAATGTGAAATGTCAGAATAATAGTGGAGAGAATGATTTATTTCAGCTTTTATTTCTTTCATAACATTCCCAGTGGGTCAAAAGTTTACATACACTCAATTACTATTTGGTAGCATTGCCTTTAAATTGTTTAACTTGGGTCAAATGTTTCTGGTAGCCTTCCAAAAGCTTCCCACAATAAGTTGGGTGAATTTTGGCCCATTCCTCCTGACAGAGCTGGTGTAACTGAGTCAGGTTTGTAGGCCTCCTTGCTCACACACACGCTTTTTCAGTTCTGCCCACACATTTTCTATAGGATTGAGGTCAGGGCTTTGTGGTGGCCACTCCAATACCTTGACTTTGTTGTCCTCAAGCCATTTTGCCACAACTTTGGAAGTATGCTTGGGGTCATTGTCCATTTGGAAGACCCATTTGCGACCAAGCTTTGACTTCCTGACTGATGTTTTGAGAAGTTGCTTCAATATATCCACATCATTTTCCTGCCTCAAGATGCCATCTATTTTGTGAAGTGCACCAGTCCCTCCTGCAGCAAAGCACCCCCACAACATGATGCTGCCACCCCCGTGCTTCACGGTTGGGATGGTGTTCTTCGGCTTGCAAGCCTCCCCTTTTTCCTCCAAACATAATGATGGTCATTATGGCCAAACAGTTCTATTTTTGTTTCATCAGACCAGAGGACATTTCTCCAAAAAGTATGATCTTTGTCCCCATATGCAGTTGCAAACCGTAGTCTGGCTTTTTTATGGCGGTTTTGGAGCAGTGGCTTCTTCCTTGCTGATCGGCCTTTCAGGTTATGTCGATATAGGACTCGTTTTACTGTGGATATAGATACTTTTGTACCTGTTTCCTCCAGCATCTTCACAAGGTCCTTTGCTGTTGTTCTGGGATTGATTTGCACTATTCGCACCAAAGTACATTCATCTCTAGGAGACAGAACGCGTCTCCTTCCTGAGTGGTATGATGGCTGTGTGGTCCCATGGTGTTTATACTTGCGTACAATTGTTTGTACAGCTGAACATGGTACCTTCTGGCGTTTGGAAATTGCTCCCAAGGATAAACCAGACTTGTGGAGGTCTACAATTTTTTTTCTGAGGTCTTGGCTGATTTCTTTTGATTTTCCCATGATGTCAAGCATACATCCACATGTACACCTCAAAGTGAAATAATCTGTCTGTAAACAATTGTTGGAAAAATTACTTGTGTCATGCACAAAGTCGATGTCCTAACCGACTTGCCAAAACTATAGTTTGTTCACAAGAAATTTGTGGAGTGGTTGAAAAACAAGTTTTATTGACTCCAACCTAAGTGTGTGTAAACTAAAGGTGCACGTAAAGTCTTCCAGTATAGCCCTTCTGAAAAAACATGAATTCCACCTGATCACATGTGAAGTGTTCCCAAAAACACATGTTTTTATGTGACCACGTGATCTTATGTGAAGTTAATGTGATAACATGTGACAACATGTAAAGCAACATGTGTAAAGCAACATGGGTTTGGCCGGTTTGGCCGGTGTAGGCCATCGTTGTAAATAATACTTTTTTTCTTAACTGACTTGCCAAGTTAAATAAAAGGTAAAATAAATTTTAAAAAATAACAAAACCACACGTGTGAATATGTGATCACATGAAGTGTTCCAAAAACACTTGTTTTCTACATGTAAAATCATGTAGATACATATTGTAAGGGAATGTACATACATATTGAACGTTTCTGTCTGAAACATTAAAACAGTCCTATCCATTATGGCGATAACAGTAAAGTGAAGTGGAATCCTTGCTAGATTGACTCTATCATACTTAATTACACACGCATGCTTACACTCACACGCCAAACACACACGCCATCAAACACACAGATCACCTAGCCTGAAGTACCCAAGAACCCCCACCCCCTCTAACCAGAGAACCCCTGATCCTCCAATCAGACATGGGCCAGATGGCCACACATGTTGGAACTCACCCCTATCACCCCCACGGTCATGTTGCTGGATCTACCCTGGTTAGAGCAGCACTGGCCTGGCAAAGACACTCTGCTACTGGACCCGCTGGCTGGCTTCTGTGGCCTGCCTGTCTGGCCTGTCTACGGTCGGCCTAAGGCCCACCCAGGCCTGGCCTGAATGCCAATGAACTGGAAGTAGTATCGCTGCTGAGTGTTCGTGTGGTCTCCCTCTCCTCTGTATGGAGTAGCTGGAGGAGTGTGTGTGGTCTCTCTCTCCTCTGTATGGAGTAGCTGGAGGAGAGTGTGTGGTCTCTCTCTCTGCTCTGTATGGAGTAGCTGGAGGAGTGTGTGGTCTCTCTCTCTCTGCTCTGTATGGAGTAGCTGGAGGAGAGTGTGTGGTCTCTCTCTCTGCTCTGTATGGAGTAGCTGGAGGAGAGTGTGTGGTCTCTCTCTCTGCTCTGTATGGAGTAGCTGGAGGAGTGTGTGTGGTCTCTCTCTCTCTCCTCTGTATGGAGTAGCTGGAGGAGAGTGTGTGGTCTCTCTCTCTCTCCTCTGTATGGAGTAGCTGGAGGAGAGTGTGTGGTCTCTCTCTCTGCTCTGTATGGAGTAGCTGGAGGAGTGTGTGTGGTCTCTCTCTCTCTCCTCTGTATGGAGTAGCTGGAGGAGAGTGTGTGGTCTCTCTCTCTCCTCTGTATGGAGTAGCTGGAGGAGTGTGTGGTCTCTCTCTCTCTCCTCTGTATGGAGTAGCTGGAGGAGTGTGTGGTCTCTCTCTCTCTCCTCTGTATGGAGTAGCTGGAGGAGTGTGTGGTCTCTCTCTCTCTCCTCTGTATGGAGTAGCTGGAGGAGTGTGTGTGGTCTCTCTCTCCTCTGTATGGAGTAGCTGGAGGAGTGTGTGTGGTCTCTCTCTCTTCTGTATGGAGTAGCTGGAGGAGTGTGTGTGGTCTCTTCTGTATGGAGTAGCTGGAGGAGTGTGTGTGGTCTCTCTCTCTCTCTCTCCTCTGTATGGCGTAGCTGGAGGAGTGTGTGTGGTCTCTCTCTCCTCTGTATGGAGTAGCTGGAGGAGTGTGTGTGGTCTCTCTCTCTCTCCTCTGTATGGAGTAGCTGGAGGAGTGTGTGTGGTCTCTCTCTCTCTCCTCTGTATGGAGTAGCTGGAGGAGTGTGTGGTCTCTCTCTCTCTCCTCTGTATGGAGTAGCTGGAGGAGTGTGTGTGGTCTCTCTCTCTCTCTCCTCTGTATGGAGTAGCTGGAGGAGTGTGTGTGGTCTCTCTCTCTCTCCTCTGTATGGAGTAGCTGGAGGAGAGTGTGTGGTCTCTCTCTCTCTCCTCTGTATGGAGTAGCTGGAGGTGTTTGTGTGGTCTCTCTCTTCTGTATGGAGTAGCTGGAGGAGTGTGTGGTCTCTCTCTCTCTGCATGGAGTAGCTGGAGGAGAGTGTGTGGTCTCTCTCTCTGCTCTGTATGGAGTAGCTGGAGGAGAGTGTGTGGTCTCTCTCTCCTCTGTATGGAGTAGCTGGAGGTGTTTGTGTGGTCTCTCTCTTCTGTATGGAGTAGCTGGATGAGTGTGTGGTCTCTCTCTCTCTCTCCTCTGTATGGAGTAGCTGGAGGAGTGTGTGGTCTCTCTGTATGGAGTAGCTGGAGGAGTGTGTGTGGTCTCTCTCCTCTGTATGGAGTAGCTGGAGGTGTTTGTGTGGTCTCTCTCTCTCTCTTCTGTATGGAGTAGCTGGATGAGTGTGTGGTCTCTCTCTCTCTCCTCTGTATGGAGTAGCTGGAGGAGTGTGTGTGGTCTCTCTCTCCTCTGTATGGAGTAGCTGGAGGAGTGTGTGTGGTCTCTCTCTCCTCTGTATGGAGTAGCTGGAGGAGAGTGTGTGGTCTCTCTCTCCTCTGTATGGAGTAGCTGGAGGAGTGTGTGTGGTCTCTCTCTCTCTCCTCTGTATGGAGTAGCTGGAGGAGTGTGTGTGGTCTCTCTCTCTCTCCTCTGTATGGAGTAGCTGGAGGAGTGTGTGTGGTCTCTCCTCTGTATGGAGTAGCTGGAGGAGTGTGTGTGGTCTCTCTGTATGGAGTAGCTAGAGGAGTGTGTGTGGTCTCTCTCTCCTCTGTATGGAGTAGCTGGAGGAGTGTGTGTGGTCTCTCTCTCCTCTGTATGGAGTAGCTGGAGGAGTGTGTGGTCTCTGTATGGAGTAGCTGGAGGAGTGTGTGTGGTCTCTCTCTCTCTCCTCTGTATGGAGTAGTTGGAGGAGTAGTGAAGGGGAAATATTTAGCTGGGAGCAATAACGATGAGGACTGATTATTAATCAATTACGGCCACTTTGCCCGGGGCTTGGCGTTGGAGAAGTGGGGAAGAGTAATTCTATTATCAGTGATGTCTCGATGATGGATTTGATGTGTGTGTGTGTGTTTGTGCATATTATCATTTTTCTTCCCCCTCTGGTTCTTCCCCCTCTCTCTCTGGTTATTGAAAGCTGGGAATATCATCTTTGTCAGCCCTGTAGTGTCATTTAGGCAAGGCGGAGAAGGAGGGATGGAGAGCGGGGAGAAGGAGGGATGGAGAGGGGGAGAAGAATGCATGGAGGGGGAGGAGGGATGGATGAGAGGGGGAGGAGGGCTGGAGAGGGGGAGAAGAATGCATGGAGGGGGAGGAGGGATGGATGAGAGGGGGAGGAGGGATGGATGAGAGGGGGAGGAGGGCTGGAGAGGGGGAAAAGAATGCATAGAGGGGGAGGAGGGATGGATGAGAGGGGTAGGAGGGCTGGAGAGGGGGAGAAGAATGCATGGAGGGGGGGAGGGATGGATGAGAGGGGGAGGAGGGCTGGAGAGGGGGAGAAGAATGCATGGAGGGGGAGGAGGGATGGATGAGAGGGGTAGGAGGGCTGGAGAGGGGGAGAAGAATGCATGGAGGGGGGGAGGGATGGATGAGAGGGGGAGGAGGGCTGGAGAGGGGGAGGAGGGAGGGAACATGGGATCAGCCTAAATTCTGCAGCGGTCAGTCTCTCTCTCTTTCTCACGCTTCAGGCAGAACATGCAAAATGACTGTGCATGTTCTGTGTCCCATGTCAGGGAGAGAGCATGTTCTGTGTCCCATGTCAGGGAGAGAGCATGTTCTGTGTCCCATGTCAGGGAGAGAGCATGTTCTGTGTCCCATGTCAGGGAGAGAGCATGTTCTGTGTCCCATGTCAGGGAGAGAGCATGTTCTGTGTCCCATGTCAGGGAGAGAGCATGTTCTGTGTCCCATGTCAGGGAGAGAGCATGTTCTGTGTCCCATGTCAGGGAGAGTGTGTAGTGGTTTATGACCTTCTGTTTAATTTCGACTCATACATAAATGCATGCGGTGAGATATGGGACACGTGTATAATGGCACGAGGTGTCTAAGGTTTTTGATTAGATTCATTAGGATCCCCATGACGACAGCTCGTCTTCGTAACGTCCCAAACGGCACCCTATTACCTATGCAGTGTGTTACTTTTGCCCAGGGCCTCATAGTTATGCACTATATATAGGGAACAGGGTGCCATTTGGGACTCAGAAAATGAGTGTGTGGTTGGTTGCACTTTTAAAGACATTTAGAATGACGTTAAACATGTGCCTAACGCATGCATGCGTCTCTCTCTCGACATCACAATGCATCATCCCCTGTGCTGTGCCACATTTACCCAACACAATGCATCATCCCCTGTGCTGTGCCACATTTACCCAACACAATGCATCATCCCCTGTGCTGTGCCACATCTACCAACACAATGCATCATCCCCTGTGCTGTGCCACATCTACCAACACAATGCATCATCCCCTGTGCTGTGCCACATCTACCAACACAATGCATCATCCCCTGTGCTGTGCCACATCTACCAACACAATGCATCATCCCCTGTGCTGTGCCACATCTACCAACACAATGCATCATCCCCTGTGCTGTGCCACATCTACCAACACAATGCATCATCCCCTGTGCTGTGCCACATCTACCAACACAATGCATCACCCCCTGTGCTGTGCCACATCTACCAACACAATGCATCATCCCCTGTGCTGTGCCACATCTACCAACACAATGCATCACCCCCTGTGCTGTGCCACATCTACCAACACAATGCATCATCCCCTGTGCTGTGCCACATCTACCCAACACAATGCATCATCCCCTGTGCTGTGCCACATCTACCAACACAATGCATCATCCCCTGTGCTGTGCCACATCTACCAACACAATGCATCATCCCCTGTGCTGTGCCACATCTACCAACACAATGCATCATCCCCTGTGCTGTGCCACATCTACCAACACAATGCATCACCCCCTGTGCTGTGCCACATCTACCAACACAATGCATCATCCCCTGTGCTGTGCCACATCTACCAACACAATGCATCATCCCCTGTGCTGTGCCACATCTACCCAACACAATGCATCATCCCCTGTGCTGTGCCACATCTACCAACACAATGCATCATCCCCTGTGCTGTGCCACATCTACCAACACAATGCATCATCCCCTGTGCTGTGCCACATCTACCAACACAATGCATCATCCCCTGTGCTGTGCCACATCTACCAACACAATGCATCACCCCCTGTGCTGTGCCACATCTACCAACACAATGCATCATCCCCTGTGCTGTGCCACATCTACCCAACACAATGCATCATCCCCTGTGCTGTGCCACATCTACCAACACAATGCATCATCCCCTGTGCTGTGCCACATCTACCAACACAATGCATCATCCCCTGTGCTGTGCCACATCTACCAACACAATGCATCATCCCCTGTGCTGTGCCACATCTACCAACACAATGCATCACCCCCTGTGCTGTGCCACATCTACCAACACAATGCATCATCCCCTGTGCTGTGCCACATCTACCAACACAATGCATCATCCCCTGTGCTGTGCCACATCTACCAACACAATGCATCACCCCCTGTGCTGTGCCACATCTACCAACACAATGCATCATCCCCTGTGCTGTGCCACATCTACCAACACAATGCATCACCCCCTGTGCTGTGCCACATCTACCAACACAATGCATCATCCCCTGTGCTGTGCCACATCTACCCAACACAATGCATCATCCCCTGTGCTGTGCCACATCTACCAACACAATGCATCATCCCCTGTGCTGTGCCACATCTACCAACACAATGCATCATCCCCTGTGCTGTGCCACATCTACCAACACAATGCATCATCCCCTGTGCTGTGCCACATCTACCAACACAATGCATCACCCCCTGTGCTGTGCCACATCTACCAACACAATGCATCATCCCCTGTGCTGTGCCACATCTACCAACACAATGCATCATCCCCTGTGCTGTGCCACATCTACCAACACAATGCATCACCCCCTGTGCTGTGCCACATCTACCAACACAATGCATCATCCCCTGTGCTGTGCCACATCTACCAACACAATGCATCACCCCCTGTGCTGTGCCACATCTACCAACACAATGCATCATCCCCTGTGCTGTGCCACATCTACCCAACACAATGCATCATCCCCTGTGCTGTGCCACATCTACCAACACAATGCATCATCCCCTGTGCTGTGCCACATCTACCAACACAATGCATCATCCCCTGTGCTGTGCCACATCTACCAACACAATGCATCACCCCCTGTGCTGTGCCACATCTACCAACACAATGCATCATCCCCTGTGCTGTGCCACATCTACCCAACACAATGCATCATCCCCTGTGCTGTGCCACATCTACCAACACAATGCATCACCCCCTGTGCTGTGCCACATCTACCCAACACAATGCATCACCCCCTGTGCTGTGCCACATCTACCCAACACAATGCATCACCCCCTGTGCTGTGCCACATCTACCCAACACAATGCATCATCCTCTGTGCTGTGCCACATCTACCAACACAATGCATCATCCCCTGTGCTGTGCCACATCTACCCAACACTGACAACACAATGCATCATCCCCTGTGCTGTGCCACATCTACCCAACACAATGCATCATCCCCTGTGCTGTGCCACATCTACCCAACACTGACAACACAATGCATCATCCCCTGTGCTGTGCCACATCTACCAACACAATGCATCACCCCCTGTGCTGTGCCACATCTACCCAACACAATGCATCATCCCCTGTGCTGTGCCACATCTACCCAACACAATGCATCACCCCCTGTGCTGTGCCACATCTACCCAACACAATGCATCATCCCCTGTGCTGTGCCACATCTACCCAACACAATGCATCATCCCCTGTGCTGTGCCACATCTACCCAACACTGACATCACAATGCATCATCCCCTGTGCTGTGCCACATCTACCCAACACAATGCATCATCCCCTGTGCTGTGCCACATCTACCCAACACTGACAACACAATGCATCATCCCCTGTGCTGTGCCACATTTACCCAACACAATGCATCATCCCCTGTGCTGTGCCACATTTACCCAACACAATGCATCATCTCCTGTGCTGTGCCACATCTACCCAACACAATGCATCATCCCCTGTGCTGTGCCACATCTACCCAACACTGACATCACAATGCATCATCCCCTGTGCTGTGTCACATCTACCCAACACAGACAACACAATGCATCATCCCCTGTGCTGTGCCACATCTACCCAACACAATGCATCATCCCCTGTGCTGTGCCACATCTACCCAACACAATGCATCATCCCCTGTGCTGTGCCACATCTACCCAACACAATGCATCATCCCCTGTGCTGTGCCACATTTACCCAACACGATGCATCATCCCCTGTGCTGTGCCACATCTACCCAACACAATGCATCATCCCCTGTGCTGTGCCACATCTACCCAACACAATGCATCATCCCCTGTGCTGTGCCACATCTACCCAACACTGACATCACAATGCATCATCCCCTGTGCTGTGCCACATCTACCCAACACAATGCATCATCCCCTGTGCTGTGCCACATCTACCCAACACAATGCATCATCCCCTGTGCTGTGCCACATCTACCAACACAATGCATCATCCCCTGTGCTGTGCCACATCTACCCAACACAATGCATCACCCCCTGTGCTGTGCCACATCTACCCAACACAATGCATCATCCCCTGTGCTGTGCCACATCTACCCAACACAATGCATCATCCCCTGTGCTGTGCCACATCTACCCAACACTGACAACACAATGCATCATCCCCTGTGCTGTGCCACATCTACCCAACACAATGCATCATCCCCTGTGCTGTGCCACATCTACCAACACAATGCATCATCCCCTGTGCTGTGCCACATCTACCAACACAATGCATCATCCCCTGTGCTGTGCCACATCTACCAACACAATGCATCATCCCCTGTGCTGTGCCACATCTACCAACACAATGCATCACCCCCTGTGCTGTGCCACATCTACCAACACAATGCATCATCCCCTGTGCTGTGCCACATCTACCCAACACAATGCATCATCCCCTGTGCTGTGCCACATCTACCAACACAATGCATCATCCCCTGTGCTGTGCCACATCTACCAACACAATGCATCATCCCCTGTGCTGTGCCACATCTACCAACACAATGCATCACCCCCTGTGCTGTGCCACATCTACCAACACAATGCATCATCCCCTGTGCTGTGCCACATCTACCCAACACAATGCATCATCCCCTGTGCTGTGCCACATCTACCAACACAATGCATCACCCCCTGTGCTGTGCCACATCTACCCAACACAATGCATCATCCCCTGTGCTGTGCCACATTTACCCAACACAATGCATCATCCCCTGTGCTGTGCCACATCTACCAACACAATGCATCATCCCCTGTGCTGTGCCACATTTACCCAACACAATGCATCATCCCCTGTGCTGTGCCACATCTACCAACACAATGCATCATCCCCTGTGCTGTGCCACATCTACCCAACACAATGCATCATCCCCTGTGCTGTGCCACATCTACCAACACAATGCATCACCCCCTGTGCTGTGCCACATCTACCCAACACAATGCATCATCCCCTGTGCTGTGCCACATCTACCCAACACAATGCATCACCCCCTGTGCTGTGCCACATCTACCCAACACAATGCATCACCCCCTGTGCTGTGCCACATCTACCCAACACAATGCATCACCCCCTGTGCTGTGCCACATCTACCCAACACAATGCATCACCCCCTGTGCTGTGCCACATCTACCCAACACAATGCATCACCCCCTGTGCTGTGCCACATCTACCCAACACAATGCATCACCCCCTGTGCTGTGCCACATCTACCCAACACAATGCATCATCCTCTGTGCTGTGCCACATCTACCAACACAATGCATCATCCCCTGTGCTGTGGCACATCTACCCAACACAATGCATCATCCCCTGTGCTGTGCCACATCTACCCAACACTGACAACACAATGCATCATCCCCTGTGCTGTGCCACATCTACCCAACACAATGCATCATCCCCTGTGCTGTGCCACATCTACCCAACACAATGCATCATCCCCTGTGCTGTGCCACATCTACCCAACACTGACAACACAATGCATCATCCCCTGTGCTGTGCCACATCTACCCAACACAATGCATCATCCCCTGTGCTGTGCCACATCTACCCAACACTGACAACACATCATCCCCTGTGCTGTGCCACATCTACCCAACACAATGCATCATCCCCTGTGCTGTGCCACATCTACCCAACACAATGCATCATCCCCTGTGCTGTGCCACATCTACCCAACACAATGCATCATCCCCTGTGCTGTGCCACATCTACCAACACAATGCATCACCCCCTGTGCTGTGCCACATCTACCCAACACTGACAACACAATGCATCCTCCCCTGTGCTGTGCCACATCTACCCAACACAATGCATCATCCCCTGTGCTGTGCCACATCTACCCAACACTGACAACACAATGCATCATCCCCTGTGCTGTGCCACATCTACCAACACAATGCATCACCCCCTGTGCTGTGCCACATCTACCCAACACAATGCATCATCCCCTGTGCTGTGCCACATCTACCCAACACAATGCATCATCCCCTGTGCTGTGCCACATCTACCCAACACAATGCATCATCCCCTGTGCTGTGCCACATCTACCCAACACTGACATCACAATGCATCATCCCCTGTGCTGTGCCACATCTACCCAACACAATGCATCATCCCCTGTGCTGTGCCACATCTACCCAACACTGACAACACAATGCATCATCCCCTGTGCTGTGCCACATTTACCCAACACAATGCATCATCCCCTGTGCTGTGCCACATCTACCCAACACAATGCATCATCTCCTGTGCTGTGCCACATCTACCCAACACAATGCATCATCCCCTGTGCTGTGCCACATCTACCCAACACTGACATCACAATGCATCATCCCCTGTGCTGTGTCACATCTACCCAACACAGACAACACAATGCATCATCCCCTGTGCTGTGCCACATCTACCCAACACAATGCATCATCCCCTGTGCTGTGCCACATCTACCCAACACAATGCATCATCCCCTGTGCTGTGCCACATCTACCCAACACAATGCATCATCCCCTGTGCTGTGCCACATTTACCCAACACAATGCATCATCCCCTGTGCTGTGCCACATCTACCCAACACAATGCATCATCCCCTGTGCTGTGCCACATCTACCCAACACAATGCATCATCCCCTGTGCTGTGCCACATCTACCAACACAATGCATCATCCCCTGTGCTGTGCCACATCTACCCAACACAATGCATCACCCCCTGTGCTGTGCCACATCTACCCAACACAATGCATCATCCCCTGTGCTGTGCCACATCTACCCAACACAATGCATCATCCCCTGTGCTGTGCCACATCTACCCAACACAATGCATCATCCCCTGTGCTGTGCCACATCTACCCAACACAATGCATCATCCCCTGTGCTGTGCCACATTTACCCAACACAATGCATCATCCCCTGTGCTGTGCCACATCTACCCAACACTGACAACACAATGCATCATCCCCTGTGCTGTGCCACATCTACCCAACACAATGCATCATCCCCTGTGCTGTGTCACATCTACCCAACACTGACAACACAATGCATCATCCTCTGTGCTGTGCCACATCTACCCAACACAATGCATCATCCCCTGTGCTGTGTCACATCTACCCAACACTGACAACACAATGCATCATCCCCTGTGCTGTGCCACATCTACCCAACACAATGCATCACCCCCTGTGCTGTGCCACATCTACCCAACACAATGCATCACCCCCTGTGCTGTGCCACATCTACCCAACACAATGCATCACCCCCTGTGCTGTGCCACATCTACCCAACACAATGCATCACCCCCTGTGCTGTGCCACATCTACCCAACACAATGCATGGCATGTCACATTGATCATGTTGCTCACATAAAAAAGGGAAAATAACTGTTCTCACAATATAAGAAGAAGCGTTAACACTTAACTTGAAGGGTTCCGTACCTACATAAAGACTCCACAGCACATTCCTAACCGATACAAACTTCCTCCCTAAAGCATACATAACACATACATAACACATTCATAACACATTCCTAACCGATACAAACTGCTTTCCTAAACCATACATAACACATTCATAACACATTCCTAACCGATACATACTGCCTCCCTAAACCATACATAACACATTCATAACACATTCCTAACCGATACAAACTGCCTTCCTAAACCATACATAACACATTCATAACCGATACATACTGCCTTCCTAAACCATACATAACACATTCATAAACAGTACATAAGCATTTCAGTGCAGTGTTTTTAACCTCAAAATAAAAAACAAACTGAATACTTGTTTTCACTCTGGCTTTTTCACCGGTTCATTTTCCCAGTTATCATCATTACCATAACTGAGAAACTGTGTCATCCATCCATGGTCCACTCTGGTGGTGTAGTGAGGCACTGGCTCTGGCCCTGGCCCTGTGACAGTCAGCCAGTCAGCACACAGAGAGAAGACCGGGAAGAGAAGAAGCTCATTACACAGGTTAAAGATCTCTGGGGCCTAATTAAGAGCAGCTCATTTCCTACCTGCACAAGGAAACACTGGCCCAGTCATTTTTCATTATTAATACTTTAAACACTGGCTGACCGACAGCCAGCCTTGACGGAGGGAATCTCAGGCCCATCAATTAACCCCTGTCCTGGGTTGCTGCTGTGGCTAGATGGTCCGCCGGGGGGAGGCTATGGGGGAGGGGTGGGGTGCAGCTCAGACATATGAATATTAATCTCTTCACCTTTATCATTTTGGGACTGAGGGGGGGACTGAGAAGGGAATGAAGGGGGAGACGGGACAGAAGGGCCGGTGGCTCTAAGGACAAGCGATGCCCTCTCTTCGTGAGTGACCTTTACCATCTCTCTGTGTCTCACACTCACTCAACCTCTCTCTCCACATCTCCTTTGGAACCCTGGGAGGAATATGAGGATGTCTGGGACTTTAACCTGTGTTTAGGTCTTTAGGATCGGTGTGTAGTAGAATCATCCATCAAGTCTGTCATGGAATGGTTACAGTTTAATGGTTTAACTGGCAAACAGATGAGGAGAGTGCAAGGAGAAAAGTGTAACTGTGAGCTATATCATTCATCTGCTTTAATATCATCCAATTCTCAAACTGTACTGGGGCCATGCCCGTATCAAGCGTCTTAGAGTAGAAGTGCTGATTTAGGATGAGTTTTTCCTTTTAAATCACAATGAATAAGATTACATGGACAAGAGGGACTGATCCTAGATCAGTACTTCTACTCTGAGATACTTTATACATAAGCTGCAGCTCTGAACATTCTAAGATAGGCTATATATATATATATAGCCTAAGTTCACCATGCGCAAGCGTTGCCTGGAGTGGTGCAAAGCTCGCCGCCATTGGACTCTGGAACAGTGGAAACATGTTCGCTGGAGTGATCTCTAGAGCAGTGGAAACATGTTCTCTGGAGTGATCTCTAGAGCAGTGGAAACATGTTCTCTGGAGTGATCTCTAGTGCAGTGGAAACATGTTCTCTGGAGTGATCTCTAGAGCAGTGGAAACATGTTCTCTGGAGTGATCTCTAGAGCAGTGGAAACATGTTCTATGAAGTGATCTCTAGAGCAGTGGAAACATGTTCTCTGGAGTGATCTCTAGTGCAGTGGAAACATGTTCTATGAAGTGATCTCTAGAGCAGTGGAAACATGTTCTATGAAGTGATCTCTAGAGCAGTGGAAACATGTTCTATGAAGTGATCTCTAGAGCAGTGGAAACATGTTCTCTGGAGTGATCTCTAGAGCAGTGGAAACATGTTCTATGAAGTGATCTCTAGAGCAGTGGAAACATGTTCTCTGGAGTGATCTCTAGTGCAGTGGAAACATGTTCTATGAAGTGATCTCTAGAGCAGTGGAAACATGTTCTCTGGAGTGATCTCTAGTGCAGTGGAAACATGTTCTATGAAGTGATCTCTAGAGCAGTGGAAACATGTTCTCTGGAGTGATCTCTAGAGCAGTGGAAACATGTTCTCTGGAGTGATGAATCACGCTTCACCATCTAGTAGTCCGACGGACGAATCTGGGTTTGGTGGATGCCAGGAGAATGCTACCTGCCTGAATGAATAATCCCAACTGTAAAGTTTGTTGGAGCATGACAATGCCCCCTTGCACAAAGCGAGGGCCATACAGAAATGGCTTGTCAAGATCGGTGTGGAAGAACTTCACATGCCTGCACAGAGCCCTGACCAACCCCAGCGAACACCTTTGATGTTGGGCAATTAGGCCTGGCTTGCAGTCGGCGTTCCAATTCATCCCAGTGTCCGACCTCACTAATGATAGTGGCTGAATAGAAGCAAGTCCCCGCAGTAATGTTCAAACATCTAGTGGAAAACCTTCCCAGAAGTGTGGAGGCAGTTATAGCAGCAAAGGAGGGGACCAACTCCATATGAATGCCCATGATTTTGGAATTAGACGTCCACATACATTACGTGACCAAAAGTAACATTGCATTCTGGACATGGAGATATTGATTAATAGAGCAAATACTATTTCAGCAAAAGCTTTCTCATCTACAAACTGATTTGAGGGAACACAAAAAGCACACTTTAAATCATGGCACTATGCATAAAACATGACATCAACAGAAAGTATGGAATATTTTTCCTCCATGACTGCTCCTCCTCCTGTAGTTTCCATTTCCTCCTGTCCCTGGGAGTCAGGATGCAGCAACAGAGAGACTCCGGCTAATCCCCAATGTCTCCCTATTCCCTTTGTAGTGCACTACTTTTGACCAGGACCTTGGTCAAGAACGAACTGTAAAGGGAATAGGGTGCCATTTGGGATGCAAAAACAGTGGTCAGGCTAGCGCTCTCCCTGACTCGCCCCCCCCCCCCCCCCGACGCTCTCCCTGACTGGACCCCCCCTACCGCTCTCCCTGATTCGCTATCCCTGACTCGCCCCCTCTACCACTTCCACTGACTCACCCCCCCTACTGCTTCCACTGAATGATTCCCCTAGCGCCCAATGTACCATGTCATGTGGGTCCAGTATCTCTGTAATGTATATGAAATAAAACGTGGGCAACCATGTTGTGATCTGTGCCCTCTGGGGCACCTACGGTCCAACAGTGACCAATGTACCATGGCGCCGGAGCAGAAGGCAGACGTTTTATGTGCCCCCAACCGATTGTTTTTTTGTTTGTTTGTTTATCTGCGTTGTTTGGAACTTTTAAAACTATTTTTGAAGATAATGTTGCCGCTACCATCTCTTATGATCAAAAATAACTTCTAGACATCAGAACTGCGATTACTCACCACGGACTGGCAGAATCCTTTTTCTTCATTCACGACTCTAACGAGCCCGAGGCGGAGGATATATGGCTCCCTCGGGAACAGGCCCCGAGCCCCGTGGTCTGCGTGAAGAGGAGGCGGAGAAAGAGAGGCCGGAGAGCGGGCTGCCTGCTGAGAAGTCAGAGGCAATCGAATAAACCCCCACTTCCCTCAATTCTGCTAGCAAACATGCAAGCTTTGGACAATAAATGGACGAGTTATTGGGAAGATTAAACTACCAACGGGACATTAAAAACTGGAACATCTTATGTATCACGGAGTCGTGGCTGAACGACGACAATACCAACATACAGCTGGCTGGTTATACGCTGTAGCGGCAGGATAGAACAGCGGCGTCTGGTAATACAAGGGGCGGCGGTCTATGTATTTTTGTAAACAACAGCTGGTGCACGATATCTAAGGAAGTCTTGAGCTTTTGCTCACCTGAGGTAGAGTTTCTCATGATAAGCTGCAGACCACATTACCTACTGAGAGAGTTTATCTATATTCGTTGTAGCTGTTTACATACCACCACAGTCAGAGACTGGCACTAAGATAGCATTGAATGAGCTGTATTCCGCCATAAGCAAACAAGAAAACGCTCACCCAGAGGCGGTGCTCCTAGTAGCCGGGGACTTTAATGCAGGGTAACTTAAATCAGTTTTACCAAATTTCTATCAGCATGTTAAATGTGCAACCATAGGGAAAATAACTCTGGACCACCTATACTCCACACACAGAGATGCATACAAAGCTCTCCTTACCCTCCATTTGGAAAACCTGGCCATAAACCTGGCCTTCCATCCTCTTGATTCCTGCTTACAAGCAAAAATTTAAGCAGGAAGCATCAGTGACTAGATCAATAAAAAAAGTGGTCAGATGAAGCAGATGCTAAGCTACAGGACTGTTTTGCTAGCACAGACTGGAGTATGTTCCGGGATACCTTCAATGGCATTGAGGAATACACCACATCTGTCACTGGCTTCATCAATAAGTACACAGATGACGTTGTCCCCACAGTGACCATACGTACATACCCAAACCAAAAGCCATGATTACAGGCAACATCCGCACTGAGCTAAAGGCTAGAGCTGCCACTTTCAAGGAGCAGGACTCTAACCCGGAAGCTTATAAGAAATTCCGCTATGCCCTCCGACGAACCATCAAACAGGCAAAGCATCAATACAGGACTAAGATCAAGTCATACTACACCGGCTCTGACGCTCGTCAGATGTGGCAGGGCCTGCAAACCATTACAGACTACAAATGGAAGCACAGACGAGAGCTGCCCAGTGACACAAGCCTACCGGACGAGCTAAACTACTTCTATGCTCGTGTCGAGGCAAATAACACTGAAACATGCATGAGAGCACCAGCTATACCGGAAGACTGTGTGATCACCCTCTCCGCAGCCGATGTGAGTAAGACCTTTAGACAGGTCAACATTCACAAGGCCACAGGGCCAGACGGATTACCAGGACGTGTACTCCGAGCATGCGCTGACCAACTAGCTAGTGTCTTCACTGACATTTTCAACCTCTCCCTGTCCGAGTCTGTAATACCAACATATTTTAAGCATACCACCATAGTACCTGTGCCCAAGAACACCAAGGCAAACTGCCTAAATGACTACCGACCCGTAGCACTCACGTCTGTAGCCATGAAATGCTTTGAAAGGCTGGTAATGGCACACGTCAACACCATTATCCCAGAAACCCTACACCCACTCCAATTTGCATACTGCTCCAACAGATCCACAGATGATACAATCTCTATTGCACTCCACACTGCCCTTTCCCACCTGGACAAAAGGAACACCTATGTGAGAATGCTATTCATTGACTACAGCTCAGCGTTCAACACCATAGTGTCCTCAAAGCTCATCAATAAGCTAAGGACTAAACACCTCCCTCTGCAACTGGATCCTGGACTTCCTGACGGGCCGCCCCCAAGTGGTAAGGGTAGGTAACAACACATCCGCCACGCTGATCCTCAACACAGGACTGCACGGCCAAGGAACGACTCCAACCCCGTGATGAAATTTGCAGATGACACAACAGTGGTAGGCCTGATCACCGACAACAACGAGACAGCCTATAGGGAGGAGGTCAGAGACCTGGCCGTGTGGTGCCAGGACAACAACCTCTCCCTCAACGTGATCAAGACAAAGGAGATGATTGTGAACTACAGGAAAAAGAGGACCGAGCACGTCCACATTCTCATCGATGGGGCTGCAGTGGAGCAGGTTGAGAGCTTCAAGTTCCTTGGTGTCCACATCACCAACAAACTAACATGGTCCAAGCACACGACAGTCGTGAAGCGGGCACGAAAAAACCTATTCCCCCTCAGGAGACTGAAAAGATTTGGCATGGGTCCTCAGATCCTCAAAAGGTTCTACAGCTGCATCATCCGAGAGCATCCTGACTGGTTGCATCACTGCCTGGTATGGCAACTGCTCGGCCTCCAACCGCAAGTCACTGCAGAGGGTAATGCGAATGGCCTAGTACATCACTGGGGCCAAGCTTCCTGCCATCCAGGACCTCTATACCAGGTGGTGTCAGAGGAAGGCCCTAAAAATTGTCAAAGACTCCAGCCACCCTAGTCAAAGACTGTTCTCTCTGCAACCACACGGCAAGCAGTACCGGAGCGCCAAGTCTAGGTCCAAGAGGCTTCTAAACAGCTTCTACCCCAAACCATAAGACTCCTGAACATCTAGTCAAATGGTTACCCAGACTATTTGCATTGCCCCCCTCCCCCCACTGCTGTCATCTATGCATAGTCACTTTAATTAACTCTACCTAAATGTACATACTACCTCAACTAACCGGTGCCCCCGCACATTGACTCTGTACCGGCACCTCACTGTATATATTGTTGTATTCGGCGCATGTGACTAATAAAATGTTATTTGATCCAGTCCTGTATCTCATAACATATATATTATAAAAACATTGTTCTTTCCTTGGCGCTCTGTCTGGGGTACCAAGGTAGGTGATGTCTGTGTCCTCTGGGCTACCAAGATAGATGGGTTGGTGATGTCTGTGTCCTCCTGGTCTCTGTGGACTCACGGTCCTCCTGGTCTCTGTGGACTCACGGTCCTCCTGGTCTCTGTGGACTCACGGTCCTCCTGGTCTCTGTGGACTCACGGTCCTCCTGGTCTCTGTGGACTCACGGTAGTGTAGATTGTGTGGTTCATTCCAGAGAGAGATCTAGACCACCCCCATGAGTCAAAGGTACAGATGTCATGAATCCCTGGGTGTCCCAAATCAAAAATATATATAGGACAAAAACACACATCACGACAATAGAGACACCACAACACTACTTTAAGAGAGACCTAAGACAACATAGCATGGCAGCAACACATGACAACACAACATTGCAGCAACACAACATGGTTGCAGCACAAAATATGGTACAAACATTATTGGGCACAGACAACAGCACAAAGGGAAAGAAGGTAGAGACAACAATACATCACACAAAGCAATGAAAACTAGAATGTTTTTCCCCCATGTCTTTATTGATGTGGTTTTCCCTACTGAAAGACATTGTTCTCTAACCAAGAATATAATAACAGACAGAATAACAGAATATAATAACACCAGACCTGAATGAAAGATCACGATCAATATTGCCATAGTCATAACAGCATGTGCAAAGATTCTGTAATATGTAGAAACGTCACCTTTAAAACTGCATCCTACTATACCGTTAATTCATGTACACATGAAAAAACATTG